>NW_016827447.1:33662-86104 GCF_001698545.2 Rhinopithecus bieti
GTAGGAGCAAAACTGCAAGTTTATTTTGGTCACCTAAGGTGTGGGGAAGAGGTCTGTCAGCCTCCGGCAAAGAAGGCCGACAGAGTACCCCGGTGGGGCTCTCGGACGGAGTTCCTGCAGTCCTGACATCCCGACAGGAGTGGAGGACTGAGGAAGGCCGTGCGTGGCGTCCCTCCAGAGCGGCTTTTCTAGGAGTGGGAGGGCAATAGGCGGGGCACGGGCGTGTCAGGGGGCGTTCCGCAGGTGCGACCAGGTAAATCTTGGTCTCTTCAGATTGACGTCACCTGGCACATGCCCAGTTGGTCTGCACCTTCCCGGGCGCCTGCTGCGTTTTCACGCGCGCGGGAAAAGTTGGTGAAGAAGAACCCGGAAGTGCACCAACTTGCCTCTGTTCGTCCAAACAATCACAAATGATGCTTCATCATTTTTCATCATTTGTTACAGTTAGATAGAAACCAAATTGATATTTCTGTATTGAACCTGAATCCAGTGACTTGCTATTTCCCTTATTAACCCTAATACTTTCTCCGTATAATCTTTCAAATTTTCTCTGCACACGATTCTTTAATTTGCCAATTGTGACGGTTTTAATTCTTTCATTCTAATTCTTGTTTTTTGCTGTTGTTGTTGTTGTTGTCTTATTGCACTGGGCATGACCAGGTATATCTTTAAAGACATTCACTCATGTAAGTCTGATCCAATACCACTGGAAGTGAAATGGTTCCTGAAACTGCCTGTGCAACTAAGTGTGAGAAAAACTCTGGAAATCAGAGCCCAAATCTCATCAAGGAGTTACTCTTTAGAACCCTAAAATTTCCAAATAGAGGCAGAAATGCTGAAGCTGAGCAGCCACTATGGCAGCTGCCTATAAAGGAAACAGGTGGTGTAAGCAAAACACACTGATGGTCTCCTGGAGGTTTTTGTTTTGTGTTGAATCACTGTGGGGTACCCGCTATTATACTGATAGCAGTGATAAACTCCAACATCTTCAGGCTCCAGGCTGCTGATGGTGAGAGTGAACTCTGTCCCAGACCCGCTGCCACTGAACCTGTCTGGGATGCCAGTGGCCCTGCTGGATGCACTATGGATGAGGAGCCTGGGAGCCTGCCCAGGTTTCTGCTGGTACCAGGCTAAGTACCTGTTAACACTCTGACTGGCCCTGCAGGAGAGGGTGGCTATTTCCCCTGCAGACAAAGACAGGGTGGCTGGAGACTGTGTCAATATAACTTGTCCGGCGGTACCTGAGATTGGAATAAAATGGAAAAGTCACTCATGCAATCTAGATCAAACCCACTGTCTTCCCAGTACATCCAGGACCACTGATCTACATTGAGCTTTAATTTTTGTGCTTATTGAGCAGAGGTGCCAGGTCCTAGGACCCCACGACATTGAGAGAGTTTCACCAACATGCAGAACCATCCCATGTTCCCCTCACCTGGGAGCCAGAGTAGCAGAAGGCAGAGAAGCTGAGCTGGGGCTTCCATGGTTCCCTCTGGGTCCTAACCTAGCAGCTCTTCCTCCAGCTCCGATCCTGGCATTAATATGACAGTAGGGCAGCTGGGAGCGACATGCAAAGCAGCTGAGGCAAGTGCTGGGCTTCCAGCTGCAGAGACCACCTGCCTCCTCTTCTCTGCACGGAGCAGCCCCTGCCCAGGTGGTCAGGCTAGGAAAGGCCATTGGCTCAGCCTGAGGGTAAAACTCCTCCCCTGTGGTCAAAAAATTTAATCCCTGTGTCTTCTCACCATACCATTTACCTAGACTCAACTAGGTGGTGTTTAGTACAACCATATTGAGAGGTCCCGTCTCTCTTTCCAACACCAAAACATTCAGACACCTCCTTTGGTGCATGGTTGAAACAGACAAAATAAGGAGTTGCCCAGAAATTTATATTTCAAATTATTCTTTCCTTTACTACCTGGCTTTTTTTTTTCCCCCAAGCTCTCTGAAGCCACCTCATTTCTTATTCTCTGTAAGAATTAACAAAGAGCAACACCCAATTAGGCCCAGCACTATGGGTACAAAGACAACCACAATTGTGTCAATTGTGTCAAAGGCAGAATACTTATGACATAAAAGCACTAGAAACAGTAGAGGCCTGTGCTGTGCTGTGTGATTGTGGTTGTTGTTGTTGTTGTTGTTGTTGTTGTGGAAGACAGAGTAAAAGCGCCTGGAAGATTTACAAGCTCTGCTCTTCTTCATACCCATAGCTCCCTCTAGAGATGGAGAAATGATGATCCAGACATCTCTAGAGAAGTAAATATACATATTTAAGGTGTACAACTTCAATACACACATACATTGTGAAACGATTACCACAATCAAGCTAGTTTACATATCCCTTACTTAGAGAAGTCTTGTTAGCTCTATCTGGATTTTTTTTTCTTAAGTGTTGCTTTGAGTAACATGCCAGGTAAGATTGCAGTGTAGAGGAAAAGACTATCATAACAGAAAGTAGTCACAGTTGTGAACATAGACAGCTGGTGGGTTTCTTAGATTTGGTTAGGTGCCACACTTTTATGATGATGGAGAGAGAGATATTAAACTAGGCTCACTCCTGGAAGAATTACTAGGCTAGCTTAAAATGAAATGATTATGCTTTCCTTCTTAAATAGATTTTCTTATTCAAACCCACTTTATATCTATTAATCATTTTATCTTCTTTACTCCCTCTGAGTTGTGGAGGGTTACATTCCAAATGTAAACTGAAATCCTGTACTGCTTATCTGAATTGTTTCAGTAACGAGCAGAGAAACTGCATTGATTGGGAGATAATGCTTGAACAGGTCACAGTTTGGTGAAAGGGAGGCTGATGTCATAACACTTTCCAAATTGTTACATATAAAAACTGTGAATAGTCTCATACTCAGAATAACCAACATATCACAGCACCAAAAAGGAATTGAAGCCTATGGCTATCCAAGAAGGGGACAGGACAAAATGAGGGGAGAGAGAAAAAGACACAAAATACATTATCAGAAATGAAAAGGAGGAAATCATTACAGCGACTATGAAAGTAAAAAGATAAAAGGAGGATGTGAAACTTTTATGGCAACTTTTTTGACACAGTAATAATGAATCTGGAATAAACTCCTGTCTCATATATGGTGGACTGGTTAATTATACCAAGTGTTTAAGTAATATACCATATCAAAATTAAATGAACTTTCAAGATAATAAAAGAGGGAAAATACTTCCAAAATTATTATATGAGCTCAGGGTAATCTCAATACCAAAAAGTGATAGAAACATTACAAATATGAAATTAAAACCAATATTTCTCATGAACATAGGCATAAAATTATTTTAAGAAGAGAGAAGGCCGGGCGCAGTGGCTCACGCCTGTAATCCCAGCACTTTGGGAAGCTGAGGTGGGCAGATCACGAGATCAGGCGATCCAGACCATCCTAGCTAACACGGTGAAACCCCGTCTCTACTAAAAAATAGAAAAAAAATTAGCTGGACTTGGTGGCGGGCACCTGTAATCCCAGCTACTCAGAAGGCTGAGACAGGAAAATGGCGTGAACCCGGAAGGCGGAGCTTGCAGTGAGCCGAGATCGCGCCACTGCACTCCAGCCTGGGCGACAGAGCGAGACTCCGTCTCAAAAGAACAAAAAAGAGAGAGAGAAAATTAAATCCATCCACAAGACTATGCATGGTTTCTGCTGGTACCAGGCCAAACAGCTGCTAACACTCTAATTGGCCCTGCAGGTCATAGTGGCTCTTTCCCCTGGAGACAGGGTGGCTGGAGACTGTGTCAACATATATTATATAATCAATATTATATCTATATGTAATCTATATGTATGTACACCAATTCATTATGACCAAGTAGAATATATTCCAGGAATGCAAAGTTACTTTAATGTAAAAAGATGAATCTGTATAATTCATCATGGTGAGAGAATACCAAAGAAAACTATATGAATATCCCAATAGATGCTAAAATCATTTAAAAACAGTCAACAGTTATTCATAGTTAAAATTCTCAGTAAGTCAAAAACAAAGGAGAAATTCCTTAGTCTAATGATGTACATACAAATATCCTACTACAAACATCACACTCAGTCATACATTATTGAATATTTTATCAACCAGATTAGAAAAAAACACATAGATATCCATTGGCACCATTTCTATTCAAAATTTTACTGAAGGTCTTAGAAAATACAATAAAGCAGCACAAAGAAGTAAAAGGTACAATTCTGGAAAGAGAAATATGTCTTTATTGCTAGTAGTATATTGTGTACCTAAATTCTTAGGCAATCTACAAATAAACCAATAAAAACAACAACTTAACCAAGTCTTTGGATATGATGTCAATGTATAAAATATCTACTGTCAATTAAAGAAGATTTCAGTCAATATTTTTTTGCATGTTCACTGAGCAGAATACTCAGTATTGTTATAATTTAAATTTCCTAAAATTGACATGAAGAATCAATGCAATCCAGTTAAAATCCCCAAAGGATCACTTTTGAGAGTGATGTGCTGATAACATTAATAAAGTAAGTAGACACATTGAAAAAGGGGAGAGGATATTTTAATGCATATTTATAACAAAAATGTTATCAGAATATACAAAGAACTCAAAAAATGACTATATACACTATATATAAAGAACTTTAAAAAGGCTATACACATAGTCTTGAGACACATAGTGCTTATTTAAATGCATGGTGTTAAATGCATGATTTGAAGAAGCACATCTTGAACCTATGTATATAGACTTTATTATTGAGTTTCATTCTAATAAAAAGTTTAGCTTAAAAGGGTGAAAAAAGTTGATTTGGATTAATTACACATTTATTGCAAGATTTAAACAAGCATATCTCAATAAACAGTTATCCAAATAGCCAACAAAGAATACGCATATGACAAGTCACCCAACATCATTATTCATAGGTTTAGTAAAGACAAACCTACGCCAACCCTACGACTCAGTACTTTCATTCCTAGGAATACGCCTAAGAGAAGTGGTTGCACAAGTCCACAAGAAGACATGTACAAGAATGTTTCTAAAAACTTTTCTAAATACAGCCCACAATTGTAAACAACTCACTAATTGAAGAACGTTTAATTTTATTAATTTAAAATTAAATTTCGTAAATTTAATGTGAAAAATATTCAGAAGAAAATTAACCAAGTAAAAGTATTCGGAAGAAGCAATATTTGGAGTAACAACTGAGAAAGCCCCCAAATTAATGTCAGTCACCAAATCACCGATCCAGGAAGCTCAGAAAACACCAAGCAAAGATAAATGCTGCCCTGCAACAAAAAGCAATAACAAAAAATTATACCTAGGCATATCAGATGCAAAATTCAGAAAAAATGATGCAAAGGTAATATCTTGAAAGAAACCAAAGAAAAAAGTCACAGTACCTGTAGACAAGCAAAGATAAAAATTTCACACTACTCCTCCTCAGAAACCAGGCAAACAAGGACGGGGGGAGTGAGATATCAAGAAATGAAATAATTGACAGTCATGATGAAGGGAATAGGAGATGGGGACTATAAATAGCTATCATAACATATTTGCACTACCCATGAAACAGTTTAATGTAAATTAAAAGTGGACTTAGAAATAAATCAGTCACAGAAAGACAAATATTTCCTCTTCTCAGTCATATGTAAGAGCTAAAGTAGTGGATCTCATGAAGCCAGAGAGTAGGATAGTTACCAGAAACTGGGAAGGGGGGAATAAACAGAGGCTGGTTGATGGGTGCAGACATGCAGTTACAGAAAAGGCTTAAATTTTTTATAGCATCATAGGGTGACAATAGTTATCAATAACATTGTACATTTAAAAATAGCTAAAAGAGAAGATTTTGAATATTCTCAACACATAGAAATTATGAATGTTTGAAATGATGGGTATCCTAAATATCTTGATTTGATCATTACACATTGTATGCATATATCAAAATATCACATTTATCCCATAAATATGAAAATTAAAATTTAATAATAAAATATNAAATTAAAATTTAATAATAAAATATTTTGGAAAAACAATAAAAAATTATTTTATTAAATCACCGGAAGAGTAGAAAGACCACTAGTGGTATATAAAGAGTGGCTTTTACTTTTTAATCTAAATACTTGATTGTAGTCTCATAATAACAAGAATGTATTCAAACATCACTTATATAATCTACACTTAAGAATATATAGTAAAAGTTTTCTCTCTATAAGTTGTTTTCTTATCAGCTTTCATTCTAACAAAAAATTTAACATAAAAAAAGAAAATAAAAGTTGACTTAGATTAATTGTACATTTGCAAACCCTAGTACAACTACTTAAAAGTAAAAAAAAAAAAAAAAAAAAAAAAAAAAAAAAAGATCACCCTCACTGATATGCTAAGGAAAGAAAGAAAATGGAATCATACAAAATGCTCAATTGAAATCACAAAAGGCAGAAAAAAAGTGTGGAGACAAATGAGAAAAAAGAACCAGGGCACCAAATACAAAATAATAATAAACAGTAGACATTAATCCAAATGTACTAATAATCACTTTAGACATCAATAGGTTGATACATCAATTAAAACAGATTGTCAGCATACATTAAAAAACACTCCCAATTATATGTAGTCTATAAGAAATCCATTGTAAATATAAAGACATATAGATTAAAAGTAAAGGGATAGAGAAAAATATACCATGCTAACACTTATCAAAAGAAAACCAGAGTAGCTTCAGACAGACCAGACTTCAGAGCAAGGAAAAGTATCAAGGAATTAAATTAAAAAGAGGACATCATTACAGATTTTATGGACACTAAAAAATAGTACAGGATTACTATAGATAACATACTTGATAAACTAGATGAAATAAACCAACTTTTTGAAAAATACAATCTACTAAAGCTCACACTGAAGAAATAGTAAAATCAGAAAAGACCTATATCTGTTAAAGAAGTAGAATCAAAAATTAACAAGCTTTCAAAATGGAAAACACCAGGCCTAGATGGGTTTATAGGTGAATTCTATCTAATATTTAAGGAAGAAATTATACCAATTCTCTACAACATATTACAGAAGAGAAAAGTGGAGAGAATACTTCCTGTTCCTATGAGACCAACATAACCAGAATGCCAAATCAAAATGAAGAAATTACCAAAAAAACCTACAGACCATTATTGCTCATGAAAATAGATGCAATATTCCTCAATAAAATATTAGTAAATCAAACCCAACAATATCCAAAAAGAATCATATACTACAACCATTGAGATTTATTCCACATCTGCAAGGCTGGTTCAACATTAATAAACCAATTAATGTAATCCTTCATATCAACAGATTAAGAAGAAATACATAATCATATCGATAGATGCAGAAAAAGAACTTAAAGAAATCCCATACTCATTAATTATAAAGAAAAAACTCTCAGTAAACTGAGAATAGACAAGAACTTCCTTTTGTAGATGCAAGTCATAAAGTCCATCTACAAAAATCTACATATAAATTTAATGGTGAGAAATTAGAAGCTTTCCTGCTAAGATACGGAAAGGATGTTCCCTCTCACTTCCTTTTCTACATAGTACTACAAGTTCTAGCCAACATAATAAGACAAATAATGGAAATAAAAGATATACAGATTGAGAGGGAAGAAATTTCACATGATCATATCATTAGGTGCAGAAAAATCATTTGTCAAAATCCAATACCTATTCATGACTTTCAAAAATTAGAAAATTTAAAACACAATAGCTGTTCATAGCAGAATTTATTCACAAAACTAAAAAATGAAAATGAGGCTGCCGCCAAACTAAGTTTTTGAGTGGCATATTTGTTAGCTAAGCAAGAGAAGCCACTTACTCATGGTAAGTTAATTAAATCATATTTGATTGCAGCAGCTAAACACCATGTCCAGAGAATATAAAATTGCTTAGGACTATTGGCTTTCTGTAAGTTTACAGATCATAGTTCAAGCAAAAGCACTGTGTTCAGGGAAGGTAAATCCATATCCAGGGTAGCCATCTATTCTAGTAGGAATGAAATGCTGTTTCTTACATTATGGAAGTGGTCTAATGTAATCAATCTGCCACCAGGTAGCTGCTTATCACCCAGGGGAGTGGTGCCATATTAGAGAATTAGTGTAGGTCTCTGCATCTGACAAATTGGACACTCAGCTGTGGCCACAGCCAGATCAGCTGTAGGGAATGAAAGTCCATTTTACCGAGGCCATGCATAAGCTAGCTCCACCCCTGCCACTGCGATCACTTTTTCATGAGCCCATTGGGCAATGACTGGGCATTTTGCTGCCATTCTTATTACCATTATATGACCAAGCCATTCAGTGAAAATACACAAAGATAACACCATGTTTCTTTGAAGAGTGGGTAACTCACACATACATCATTGTCCAAGGCCATAGGTCTCTTTAATTTCCAGTGAACCAAATGGGCTACACCTTATTCTTATTTTGGAAACTTCCATATTCCATGCTTTTGCTGCCATTTGATCTTATTTCCCACAGCTCATCAACATGAAGCCTCTGACTACTGATGCCACAGCGATTATCTTCTAAAAATCACCATTGCTTCCTCCAACTCAAGATGATAACCCTAGAATTAGAGTCTGGGTCAGGATAAACCTAAAACTCTGGATCAGGTGAGGCCACTGAGGATCAGTTTTCTCTAAGGCAGGATGAAGACCAAGAATATCCGCAGGATATCACCTGGAGAATTACTGTGATTGCATAGGTGATAGGGAGGAAGGGGAATTGGGGATAGAGTCAAAGCCAGTTGTGCTATCAATGTAGTCAGGCCAGGGAACCCCTAAGCCCTCAAGTGGAGGCTGCAAATACAGCAAACTTGTGTCTGCTACTCAGAGTCGAAAGCCTGTCTGTGCACAGTGGTCCTGGTACCATCTGTGTCAGTGATGGCTCAGGGGTCAGCTTTTACATATGTAAGTATTTCTTAAAGCATTTTAAAATCTTACAAAAGAAAATTCTAAGGGCCAGACTGAGAGAAAGACTTAATTCAATGTCTCATTTGTATCAGTAAGATCTAATTTGCATCACTAAGATCTAATATGACTTAGACAGTGTCCTTCCTCTGCACTCTGTCTACCTTTGTACCAGTTACATACTAAGGAAAATTTAGTCTGGATGCCCATAGATCCCATAATTATATGCTTCTTTTTATGTTCTGTGTTCATTCCTCGCATTCCATCAGGAATCTGACATTCTCTCCGTGTAGTCAAGCTTAGATAATGACCATCCATTGACAGGTCATTGCAGCCAAGGAGATGGCTTCTCTGAGAGGCTCATCACTGTCCTGCATTTCTTCCCTGGGTTGAAATCAGCATTTCCAAAGCCAAACAGTCTACCAAACAGCAATTGAGAGTTTTAAAATAGTAAATAGACATGTTGGAGGAGAAAACACAAACGTCCATACTTCTACTTGTCGTAGAACTCTGAGTTACAGATTACAGAAAAAAAACAGAGCAGTAACTTTAATGAGAAGTTATAGCAAACCCAAGGAACATAACAGGGGAAAGCTCCTTTTCTCTTATCTAGCCCAGGAAAAAAAATACATAAAAAAATAAATTTTAAAAAAGTAAAGGTAAAGCAGAAATAAAGTGATCTGCACTACAAATAAATAAGAAACGTTAAAAACCCCTCTGCTAAAAGTGGGTCTAGCTCATTTTTATATTTTGTGTCAAAACATTGATTCTTGTCACTGACCTGTGTGCTGGGGGTTTCATGCTGCAGGAAAATTATGCCTTATAAAATCACTATCCTTAATCATGAGGTAATTTGGATATCAGGCAATTAATGAGACTGCAATTGACTCTTTTTCC
Organism: Rhinopithecus bieti; assembly: GCF_001698545.2. Lineage (NCBI taxonomy): Eukaryota > Metazoa > Chordata > Mammalia > Primates > Cercopithecidae > Rhinopithecus > Rhinopithecus bieti. The sequence continues at coordinate 43,471 of NW_016827447.1, forward strand.
AGAAAACACAAGTGTTCAGCTACACCAACTTGCTCTGTCTTCCTCTGATTGTCCATCCTGAGAGATGAGGGTACACTAAGTGGGCCCAGATGCCCACTGTCTCACCTGCCCTGAGTAATTGCATTGCTGCAAGGGAGGAACTAATGGGGAGCAGGAGAGGAGCCACAGAGAAACGTTACGTGTTTGTTTATTATCCGTCCCTCCTATTACAATGTATGCTCTATGCAGTTGGGGGCTCTGTTTAATTTGTTCAAAATCCCCCCTGCCTAGAAGAGTTTATGATACTGCTAATTGTGTAAGTTTGTATTTTGGGGAAAAGGGATAGGAATAAATGAGGAACTGCTCTATCACAACTTGAAAGCTGAAGCTATTTCACCAATTTCCCCCCAGGAGGAGCTGTGACACCTTAGGTCTGCTAGTGACAGGAATCTAGGAAGACTCTGAGATGTTATTTGAGAAATTAGTTGGCCTAAATAGCAGTGACAAGGAGAATTCATATGTATTGGATAACTGATTTTTCAGGTAGTGTTTGTGATGAGGGAAGTATCAGAGGTCTAATTTGGATGTATTTGCCTTTGAGTTGTCTGAGAAGAATTTAAAATATATAATTAAAACTAAAAAGAGAATCTGAGATAGAGGTATAAATCTGTGCGCTGTACCCTCACTATATCCAGTGACACACATGCAGTCCATGCACTGACACCGTATTAATGTTTCAGTTAAGTTTTGAAATTATATCCTCACAAACATATATAGTCTATTTCAAAAGTCATTTATGCTTTCAACTTGACTGCATCTTATTTGCAAGAATATAGTGTATGTAAAAAATATTTTCCATTAGGAAACTTTGCTAAACTTTATTAAAAATTATAGTCTTAAGTTGATTCCTGGGCATTTGTAGCCATACAATAATATTTCTGGGGTAATAGTATTTTGGTCTCCTCTTTCCATTGTCTTTGGAGCTCACTGCACAAACACTTTTGCTGCCTTCCTCTCTAATGCTTTGCATAGGCTTCTCGGGCACCAGGCTGGCTTCTCAGAGCTCTATTCATGGAGTTTCTTGGAGATGGGGCCTGGGGGCATCAGAAGAGTGAATTTAACAAGATGGAGTCACAGTCCAAATTTCTAATCTTCCTGGTATCTGAATCTCAGGTGAAGGTTTAAATGACTGTCCTTTTAGAAAATTGGAAACATGATTCTGATATGTAGAGTGAAAAATTTCATCTGAAAACAGTCTGATTACTTATGATTAAAAATATATTTTAGATGTACATTTTAGTATCTTTGTGATAGAACGTGTAGTCACTGTCTATTCCTGATTGCAGGTGCCTGTGGGGATATCATGCTGACCCAGTCTCCAGGCTTGCTAGCTGTGTCTCCAGGAGAGATGGTCATCATCAACTGCAAGTCCAGTCAGAGTCTTTTAAACACGTTTGACAATAAGAACTACTTCGCCTGGCACTAGCAGAAACCAGGACAGGTACCTAAGATGCTCATCTCCTGGGCATCTACCCAGGCACCCGGGGTCCCTGACCAGTTCATTGGCAGCAGGTCTGAGACAGATTTCACTCTCACCTTCACTAGACTCCAGGCCGGAGATGTGGCAGTTTATTACTGTCAGCACTATTACAGCACTTCTCCCATAGTGCTTCAGACTCAAACACAAGCCTCCTTCCCAGGACATGGGTCAGTGGGTCTTTGCTGCCGCTGCTGCCTCCTTTCTGCTCAGCCCTATTTCTCCCTTATTTGTATGAGAAGCCTTCTCCTAGTTTAATCATGGAAGTATGTGCACGTTTCAAGAGAAGATTGAGAAGGTTATCCTGTTCTGAGTCTCTTGCACACGGAGGTTATCCCATGAACACTCTGTAATGATCTATCATGGTCCCTTCTCTACGTTGCTCCAGGTTTTCTTTCCATCACCTGACTCTGCATTGTCCCGACAGATGTATTTGTATGCTGAGCCCATCCAGCCTTCATATGCATCTTGTGGTGTAGAGATAGCTGGCTTTACACCCTGATTCATTCACCATCTCCTCCTTGTGTCTGATGACACTGAACTTTCCATTTTGTTCCTTTGCTGTGTCACCTTGCTCGTATCACTCACTCACCTTGGGAGCCTCCCAGGTTCAATCCTCAGTACCTTACTATCAAGAACTTCTTCATCAGACCTTAGGCTGTTTCTCTAGCCTATATACTCTCCAACAAGGCTCTTCCAGTAAGTGCTTCCTGGTCTGACTTTCTGCATTTACCTTGTGGGCTTTGTTTCAAAACTGGATTCTTTCCTCCTTCCTGTTCCTCTGGGACATAACTATTTTCTAATTTCCATTCTGGTATTCTACTTCCTCCTTATAGGCTTTCTTTAGATATAAGTATGGCTCATGGTGCTCTTTGTCCCTCCAGAAGCCACCAGTGTTAACTCTGTAAATGTGTGCAACCATCTCGATAACTTGATCCATCAATCATCGGTCACTCACGAACTAGAAATTTAAATCCAATCGGAAGTATTCCATTCTTACCTTGTCTGACTTCACTTTCACATTTGCACACATAATCATTGTTATTTGTTGTAGATTCACCGTGTGTGGTGCACTGTTCTAGATAACTAACCATGTTAAAATTTTGGTAGACAATACTGTGATTCTTCTGTCTTTTAAAAATATCATGCAAATGTGGTCTTCAAAAGCATGTCTGCTGTTATTTTAGGCAACAGAAGAATCACCTAGGGTGTTGTTAAAATGCAGATTTCCCCTCCGCAGTTTGGAAATGCTGATCTTTTAAGATGAGTTGATATCTGGAGAAAACATATTTTCACAAGCTTCCCATGATTCTGAAGTTCAGCCAGGCTTAGAAAGCGCTAGTTACTAATAAATAAGGTGGGTTATGAAAGAAGACACATATAAGTTCATAGGATTCCAGACATATTTTTGGTTTAAACTTGGTTTAATCCAAGTTATTTTCTGTGCCTCTGTTCACTTGTATGTAAAACAATGTCAGGCACTATTTCTCAGAATATGAAAATGATTAAATAAGATACCATATGAATATACTGTTTTTTAAAATCTCTACCAAATAGTACATATTCAGCAAGGTTGAATCTCTTTTAGTGCTTACCAATGTTCTACATTTGCAACTCTGTTTCCTCGTCTTATGTCATAAATCATTCCATTTTCTTTCTCTACTTCTCTAATTGCTACTTTTTCTTTTTTAATCTGTTATTACAGTGAATTTTATTGATTGCTTTTCAAATACAAATCAGCCCTACATTCTTGGAATAAATTCTATTTGGTTGTGACGCATTATTCCATTCTATTTATTGATGGATTATTTTTGAAACTATTTTGTCAAGGGGTTTTGCAACTATGATTATGAGAAATATTAGTCTATGGTTTTCCTTTTTTATTTTGCTTTTTTTAAATAATTTCAACTTTTATTTTAGATTCAGGGGGTACATGTGCAGGTTTGTTACATAGGTTTACCATGTGACACTGGGGCTTGTAGTACAAATAATCCCATCACCCAGTTGGTACACATACTACTCAATAGGCAGCTTTTCAGTTCTCTCCCTTCTCCTTCTCTCCCCATCTAGCAGTTCCCAGTGTGTATTGTTCTCATCTTTATGTCCATGTGTACCCAATGTTTAGCTCCCACTTATAAGTGAGAACATGTGGTATTTGGTTTTCTGTTCTTGCTTCATTCACTTAGAATAATGGCCTCCAGCTGAATCCGTGTTGCTGAAAAGGACATGATTTTACTCTTTTCAATGGCTGTATAGTATTCCGTGGTGTATATGCACCACAGTTTCATTATCCAATTCATCATTGATGGGCAACTTGGTTGATCCATGTTTTTATTATTGTGAATAGTGATGCAATAAACACATGAGTGCATGTATCTTTTTTATAGAACAATTTATTTTCTTTTGGATATATATCAAGTAATGGGCTTGCTGGGTCAAATAATTTAAGATTTTTCAGAAGTCTCCAAACTGCTTTCCACAGTGGCTGAACTACTTTACATTTCCACCAACAGTGCATAAGCATTCTGTTTTTTTCACAGCCTCACCAGAATCTGTTATTTACTGACTTTTTAACAATAACCATTCTTACTGGCATGAGATGATATCTCATTGTAGATTTCATTTGCATCTCTCTGATGATTAATGATGCAAAGCATTTTTTCATGTTTTTTGGCCACTTGTCTGTGTTCTTTTGAAAAGTTTCTGTTCATGCCTTTTGTCCACTTTTTAATGGGGTTATTTGTGTTTTGCTTGTTAAGCCATTTAAATTCCTTATAGATTATGGAGATTAGGCCTCTATCAGTTGCATAGTTTGTGAACATTTTCTCCCATTCTGTAGGCTGTCTGTTTACTTTGTTGATAGTTTCTTTGATGTTCAGAAACTCTTTGGTTTAATTAGGTCCCATTTGCCCATTTTTGTTTTTGTTGCAATTACTTTTGGTTACTTTGCCATGAAATCTTTGTGAAGTCCTGTGTCCAGAATGGTATTTCCTATGCTTTCTTTTAGGATCTTTACAGTTTGAGGTCTTCCATTTAAATTTTTAATCCATCTTGAGTTAATTTTTGCATATGATGAAATGTAGGAGACCAGTTTTATTCTTCTGCGTATGGCTACTCAGTTACTCTAGCACCATTTATTAAATAGGGAGCACTTTCCCATGGTTTATTTTATTTTATTTATTTATTTTTTTGAGATGGGGTCTCATTCTGTCACCCAGGCTAGAGTACAGTGGCATGATCTCGGCTCACTGCAACCTCCGCCTCCCAGGTTCATGCCATTCTCCTGCCTCAGCCTCCTGAGTAGCTGGGATTACAGGTGCCTGCCACCACGCCCGGTTCATTTTTTGTGTTTTTAGTAGAGATGGGGTTTCACCATGTTAGCCAGGATGGTCTCAATCTCCTGACCTTGTGATCCGCCTGCCTCGGCCTCCCAAAGTGCTGGGATTACAGGCGTGAGCCACCGCACCTGGCCCCCATTGTTTATTTTTATCAACTTTGCTAAAGATCAGATGGTTGTAAGTGTCTTACTTTATTTATGAATTCTCTGTTCTGTTCCATTGGTCTATGTGTCCATTTTTGTACCTGTACCATGGTGTTTTAATTACTGTAGCCTTATAGTATAGTGTAATGCCTTCTGCTTAGGATTGCTTTGTCTATTCAGGCACTTTTTGTTTCCACAGACTTTTTTAAAATAGTTTTTTCCTGTTCTGTGAAAAATCACATTAGTAGTCTGATAGGAATCAAATTGAATCTGCAGATTGCTTTAGGGAGTATGACCATTTTAATGATAGCGTGACTCTCCCAACCATGACCATGGAATGTGTTTCCATTTATTTGCATAATCTCTGATTCTTTTCAGCAGTGTTTTGTAGTTCTTTGTGTAGAGATCTTTTACTTCCTTAGTTAGATGTATTCCTAGATAATTTTTTTAATGTGTGGCTATTGTAAATGGGATGGAGTTTTTGATTTGACTCTTGGTTTGAATGCTATCGATGTATAGAAATGCATCAAATATTTAGTATTTGATTTTGTATCCTGAAACTTTACTGAAATCATTGATTATTTCTAGGAACCTTTTGGCAGATTCACTGGTTTTCTCGGTATAGAATCATATCATCAGCAAAGACAGATAATTTGACTTCTCCTTTGCCTGTTTAGATGCCTTTTCTTTCTTTCTCTTGCCTGATTGCTCTAGCTAAGATTGCAAGTGCCATATTGAATAGTAGTGGTGAGAATGAACATCCTTCTCTTCTTCCAGTTTTTCAGGAGAATGCTTCCAGCTTCTGCCTATTCATTATAATGTTGACTATAAATTTGTCATAGATAACCCTTATTCATTTTGGGTAAATTCCTTTGATGCCTAGCTTTGTGAGGGTTTTTGTTCTGAGGGGTTGTTAAATTTTATCAGGAGTTTGGTCTGCATCTATTGAGATGATCCTATGGTTTTCGTTTTTAATTATGTTTATGTGGTGAATCACATGCATTGATTTGTGTATGTTAAACCAACTTTACATCCCTGGAATAAAGCCTACTTGATCATGGTGAATTAATATTTTAATATGTTGCTAAAATCAGTTTGCTAGTATTTTGTTCAGGACTTTTGCATCTATGTTCATCAAGGATATTGGCCTGCTATTTTATTTTTTGTGGTGTCTTTGTCAGATTTTAGTATCAGGATGATGCTAGATTCATAGAATGAGTTAGGGAGCAATTCCTTTTCCTTGATTTTTTTTGAATAGATCCACTAGTACTGATACCAGCTATTCTTTCTACATCTGGTAAAATTTGGCTGTGAACTCATCTGTCTGGGACTTCTTGTGGTAAGCAGTTTTTCTTTTTTTCATTACTGATTCAATTTCAGAGTTCAAAATTGGCCTGCTCAGAGATCTGATTTCTTCCTGGTTCAATCTTGGGAGGTTGTGTGTTTCCAGGAATTTATTCATTTCCTCTAGTTTTTCCAGTTTGTGTGCATAGAGGTGTTCATAATAGTCTCTGAGGATATTTTGTATTCCTGTGGGATCTGTTGTAATGTGAGTTTTTTTTTTATTTCTGATTGTGCTTAGTTGAGTCTTTTCTTTTTTTTTTTTTTTTTTTTTTTTTGCAATCTACATAATGATCTATTAATCTTGTTTATCCCTTCAAAAAACTGACTTTTGGTTTTGTTGGTCCTTTTACGAATTTTGGGGCCTCAATTGCCTTCAGTTCTTCTTTGATTTTAGTTACTTATTTTCTTTACCTAGCTTTAGTTTAGTTTGTTCTTGTTTTTCCAGTTCCTCTAGGTGTGATGTTAGATCATTAATTTGAGATCTTTCTATCTACTTGAGGTAGGTGTTTATTGCTATAAGCTTTTCCTGTTAACACTGCTTTTGCTGCATTGGTATGTCATGTCTCTCTTTTCATTTATCTCAAATAGTAGTTTTATTTCTGCCTTAATTTCATTGTTTTCCCAAAAATCACTTGGGAGCAAGTTGTTTCATTTGCATGTAATTGCATGGTTTTGGGATATCTTCCAGGTGTTGATTTCTGTTTTTATTTCACTGTGGTCAGATCTTATAGTATGTCCCATATGCAGATGAGAAGAACGAATATTTTATAGTTGATGGGTAAATATTCTGTAGATGTCTGTTAAGTCTAATTGGTCAAGTGTCAAATTTAATTCCAGAATTTAATTTCTTAGTTTTCTGCCTCAATGGTCTAACATGGTCAGTGGGGGGTGTTGCTGTTCTCCATTGTTATTGTGTGGCTGTCTAAGCCTTTCCATAGGTCCAGAAATACTTATTTTTTTAATTTGGGTGCTCCAAGGTTAGATGCATGTATGTATATTTAGAACAGTTAAGTCTTCTTGTTGAATTGTTTTCTTTATCATTATGTAACGTCCTTCTTTGTCTTTTTTCACTGTTGTTGATTTAAAACCTGTTTTCTCTGATGTAAGAACAACGACTCCTGCTTATTTTTTGTTTTCCATCAGCAAGGTAGATCTTTCTCCAACCCTTTACTTTGAGCCTGTTGATGTCATTATATGTGAGATGAGTCTCTTGAAAACAACAGAAAGATGGGTCTTGTTTTTTTATCCAAATTGTCACTCTGTGCCTTTTACCTGGGAAAGTTTAGACCATTTATATTCAAGGTTAATATCAACCTGTGAGGTTTTGTTCCTATCGTGAAGTTCTTGGTTGTTTCACAGTTTCTAGTGTATAAGTGCTTTATAGGGTGTGTGGGCTATGTATTTAACTGTGTTTTGTGGTGGCAGGTATCATTCTTTCATTTCCAGGTTTAGAACTCTCTTAAAGATCTCTAGTACAGCTGGTCTAGTGGTAATAAATTTTATTAGAGACTGTGTCTCTGGAAAAAAATTGATTTCTCCTTTGTTGATAAAGATTTGGTGATATACAAAATTCTTTGTTGGAATTTTTCACCTGAATTCTGTATTCTTCATGTAATATACAATTTTGTTCATGTCTTGGGGCAGAACGAGTGTACTGAAGTTCTCCTCTGCTGTGTTGGGCTGACTGGGACTGGGTGACATGATCTTAGGTCTCCTTGCACAGGAACTTTACTAAACATTTTATTATTACAGAAATAAGCAAAGTCCTGCTTGATGTACTACTTACTAATGGAACTTTCAGTGGTGCAGGGTTTATTCTAGGAAGTCTAACATAGTCTCCTTTAACACTGATTCTTTTAAAAAAAAAAACACATCTGGGCTTTTTTCTAGGTTTGTATTATCAATGTATTATCAACTCACAACCCTACCACTACCCCCAATTCTGCTATTTATAAGCCAAAGAGCAGGTTAATTGTCCAATAACTGATGGCTACTATAGTCTCTTCATGTACCCATTCTTGCAGTCTGCCCAAAGAATTAATATTCTTAGGTTTTGAAAAAGAAAATAAGATGTCATATCATTCTGTATTTGTCTAGCTGTGTAAGGGTAAATTCTATACTTTACATCTTCCAGTTTATGCATTTGGTTTTCAAACTCTGCTTTTGGAATTTCAAGAACTCAGTTTTTCTTTGAGCAAAAGTTAATTGACGCAAATCAAAGACTTTTAGCACTAAGATCTTCTATGTGCTATGAATTTATAAAAGTCTATTTGGCTGCTCAAAGTCAAGGGTTTTACTAGTTGTTCTCAGCTAACTTTCTGAGGACAACTTGTGTAGAATGCTATCTCAAACCTGCTAAAGGCATAGGAAGATACATAGTAACAAAGAGACATAGGAAGTTGAGAGAGAAAGTTTCTACATATTAACAAATATTGTCCTACGAAAAATACAGGAAAAAATCTCCTAAACCCCAGCATGTATTCCACTTGTATTGCCACAAATCTTCCTCAGTGCTCTGTCTGTGATGCCAACTAAATTTAAATGCCAAATGTACAAAAAAGAGTGAAATTAGGATGGGATTTTACTCACCTCTCCCTTCCCTCATGCCAGGGTATTCACCGACATGTGGACCACTTATCTCCTGCTGCTTATGGCTGTCAGAGCTGCAACTGATGGGACATAAACATGAGGTATCTGAGGTGAAGCTGTAGCATTCAGGATCCAGAGCCCTCAGCAGTAAATACTCCCCTGGGTTCTCTCAAGTCTTCTCCAGTAGACTCAGAAAATCTGTCTGTTGTTTTCTGGACAAGAAGAACATTTGGGCAACTGGACCACCTTAAGGGAGAGGTTTGTGTTTGGGGCTGTACCACTGTGTGAGGAATTTGTAGACATTGCACGCAGTAATAAACCCCGACATCCTCAGCCTTCACCCTGCTGATTTGCAGTGTGAAATCTGTGTCTGACCCACTGACAGTGAACATGTCTGGGACTCCAGGAAAATGACTGGAACCCAAGTAGATCAAGAGCTGTGGAGGCTGGTCTGGTTTCTGCAGGTACCAATTCAAATAGTTAACTCCATTACCATATGGGAGGCTCTGACTAGACCTGCAGGAGATGGAGGCTGGCCCAGTGACAGGCAGGGAGAGTGGAGTCTGGGTCATCACAGTATCCCCACTGGATCCTGAAATGATGACAGAGAAGTGAGAATTTATTTACAAATGTTATGAGCAATTTTCACAATTTACCTTCGTTACTAATTTCAGTCTAAATCATTTTTCAAGTTTGTGATTTTATTCATGCCCCAAAACATTGAATTACTGAGCTTTACAAGCACAAAACCCCTCTATAATTCTCCTAAACCATCCCCCTCTTTTTGTGTCAGAGTCTTCACCAGAGCACAGGTCCTTACTCCTTCTGGAATCTTCCTCAATCTCACAGATCTAAACCTCATATGCCCCATGCTGGAGGACAAGATGTGCACATCTAATAAATAAACAGGACACACATGGGAGGCAGTGGGGCCCCCAGAGCTCACTCTCCCACTCCATTCTCCTCCCTCATCGCCTTCTATCCTTACCAGAGACCCAGAGCATTAGCAACGCCAGGAGCAGAGCAGGGAGCCTCATTGTGAGAAAGTGAACTGAGGAATCCTGATCAGTCAAGGCAAGGGTAGAGCTGAGCTTTTATCTGAGATTCACAAGGAGCAGTCCTCCCTAGGAGACACCATCCAAATCCCCTGGCGGGTGTAGTGATATGGAAAGAGCCAGAAGGGGTTGAGAGTGGGGAAGAGGAGCCCTTCTTATGAGCAAAGTAATGTAAAAATGTCTTCTGCGTTTGAGGCAAAACTAGGAAATAAAATCTATGTTCTCTGACTGGGAGAGAGAATATATTTTAATTTTCTTTCTGTTTTTTTTCTTTTTTGTTTTCTACCCGTGTTCTAGTTATTTAGCAGTTTCCCAGGCACATTTCACACTTCATTTTAATAAGGTTGAGTTTTCATAATTATTTGGTGAAATAATTATGAAATAATTACTTGCTCATATTGGTTTCAATTGTCTAGTTTTGGTCTCTTTTCTCGGCGGGGAATGACATAAAATACATACAGAGTAAAGGGTAGAGACCTCAAGTATGAAACTGAATAAAGTTTTCTCCATGATCATGGAGATCATGATCCAGATCAAAGTAATCATGGTCCAGATCAAAGTATAGAATATTTCAAATTCTCCAGATACCTCTTTAATGCACCTTTTCTGTCGATTATTGCTCTTGATATTCCAACCAAAGTAACTGCCATTTTTACATCAATCACAATGCCTTAGGTCTTCCTGGACTTGAATATCATATCAAATAAAGTATCATTTTGTTTCTAGATTATTTCTTATTTCTTTACCCTTTTGGAGACTTTTATTCCTTCCTGTGTATTTCAGTAACCATCCCACGGCATTTCCTGTGAGTAGAAAGGATTTCCGCTTGAATTTCTTACAAAGTGTCTGCATGTAATGTTTCTGTTTGTTTGTCTGTCTGTTTGCTTGTTTGTTTGTTTATTTGTTTGTTTGTTTGAAAACAGGGTCTCACTCTGTCACCCGGGCTGGAATGCAGTGGTGCTGACTGTAACCTGGAACTCCTGGGCTCAAGCAATCCGCCTGCCTCGGCCTCTTGAGTGGTTGGGGCTATAGGCACATGCCACCATGCCCAGCTAATTTATTGTTATTATTATTTGTAGAGAAAGGTCTCTCTATGCTGCCCAAATTGGTCTCCAACCCCTGGCCTCAATAGCGCTCTGTGTTGGCCTCCCTAAGTGCTGGGATTACAGGCATAAGTCCACACCCCTGGCCTGATTCCTCTTCATTTTTGTCTATCAAATAATGTTTTTACTTTACCTATGGTTTTTTGGGGGTGGGTTGTTTGTTTGGGGTGTGTGTGTGTGTGTGTGCACGCATATGTGTGTGTTTTGAGATGGAGTCTCATTCTGTCACCCAGGCTGGAACTCAGGGGTGCGACCTCAGCTCACTGCAACCTCCATTTCCCAGGTTCAAGAGAGTTTCCTGCCTCAGTCTCCCAAGTAGCTGGGATTACAGGCATGTGCCATCACGTCTGGCTACTTTTGTATTTTATTTTATTTATTTTATTTTATTTTATTTTGGTAACCAGCAAGACAGATATACAAAAGATCAATAATCATTAAAAGCCAACTATATTTTCATCTCCCACATCTTGCTGAAAGATAAGTTGATTCTTGGCATCAGAACATCCACAAAGGTTCACTTTTCTATAACCGTGGATTCCTTGCCACAGATTAAACTTTCACATTTTAGGTCACATCCCTTCCATTGAATACCAAAATGCATTTCTTTATAGTAAGTAGTTTAGCTTATCTCCACTCTCTGTGGACAGAGGCTGTATCACCAGAGAAACACAACCATTTTCACTTGAAATGTGGTCTAAGTTTACGAGACTTTAGCCACCTCTTCATGTGAAAATAGGATCTCTCTAAAATTTATGTTCATTCAAAGAATGGAAGCCAAGGAGAAGCTGAATGCCTTATATAATATTGGAATCCTGGTTGTAGGAAACAGAACTACAAGGCAGGAAGCATGTTCTTGTTCTTGATATTTACCATAAACATGAGAGGAAGGTTCCTGAAGTTTACGCAGAGCACTTTTCCTTGTGGGTTTACAGGAGATGGCGAGGATAAAAAAAATTTGCTGATCCTGTCTCATGAAATCACATTGTTTAGGTAGGCATTCCTCCCAGAATATTAGATTTGTGAAAGGAGATACGTGTTCCAAGGTAGTTTCTGGGACTGTGGGGTCTATAGGAACACTTTCTCATACAGCCCTTATAGGCAAAGAACAGCTGAACTGGTAGACAAATGTCAACTCTTGGGTACATCACCTAGATTCTCTGCCAGGACCAGGGACTAAGTATGTTGAAAATTTCATTTAGTTGGCTTTGACACAGATTAAGGTCTAATTTTGCTTCTTTTTACATTATCAAACCTCAACTGTTAAACATAGTCCTTCTGTAACATTACACAGGGGTGTTATAACATAAAAATGTATAGAAAGCCCTCCCAAAGCCCTTCTACATGGACAATTACGTTTGTGCCTGAGTTTGGTGTGGGTCCCTTAAAATCATGCAATACCTTGGGGCCTCACTCCTCCCTAATGAAGTTCCTTGTATAAGAAGAGTAATTACTTCCAGGAAACTATGTTACCAAATGATTTCTGAAAGCAAAAGGGGCAGAGATCTCAACAGGACAATTTACAATTTGTCTTGAAATAGTCTTTTCAATACCAGTTGTATATATTAGGCATGTTTACACAGCAACCAGCTGAGGAATGACATCAAACTAAGAATTTTAAGTGGTGTTTTCCAGGAGGGGTGGCATCAGTGCGTTTATCCTAAGAATGCCTAGGGAGTGAGACAGCTTTGAATAAGAAAAAATGCACTCAGCTAAGATCCTAGAATCTGAAAAGCATCATTTCTAGAGGCCTGGTTCCTGCTTGTAATATAATCTCTCACAATTCACTTGATGGGTCCAAAGGACAAGGGGAATGACAAAATATCAAGCAGAGGAAACCTTTTATCTATTTTATTTGGACTTACCTATTTTATATGTGTTTTAAGTTTTTAATAAACACTATAGTTTTTAAAAGTATAAGAATAGCTTAGTCTATAGATTACCCAGTGCATGATACTGTTTCCATTGGAAGAAGGATGAGAAATGTCTGTGTCTTACACTCAGAAGCTCACAGTCTATTGTAAATGATACATACATGCTCATCATTTGTTGGCTTCCATATTTGCAAGTTTGCCTACTTGCTAAAATTGATTTGTAATCCAGCACTTTCATGGTTGTCCAGAAATGTGAACAGAGTGGTGACAATTTTCAGTAATTTACACCCACATTGCTCACATTTGTGTGCTTTTGTTGGTGATGTCACTCTCAAGTGGCACCCAAGTCTAGTACTAAAGTGCTGTCTAATGTTGCTAAGCACAAAAAAGCTCTAATGTGTCCAAAGAGAAGACTGGTGTGTTCAATTAGCTTTGTTCAAGCATGAATCCATGAATAACAGTACTGTTTGCTGTGCATTCAATGTGAATGAATCAAATGTGTATATATATGTACACACACACACACATAGAATAAATATATAATATATGTTAAATACATAGATTATATATATGTTAAATATGGTGTCTTTAAACAAAGACATACAACCCAAGGTCATGAATTGACCAGTTGTAACCAGTGTCTTCATAGACCCCCTAAGCCTGTGTTTCTCCTAAGACCAATAGTATTATGGTAATTCAGCATTCATGGTGTCTTTATAGAGCACTACTCTCATAAATAGCAAGAATCAACTGTGTATGTATATATGTGTGTGTGTATATATATGGTATGTGTGTATGTATATGTATACACGTACATTATTGTACATTCTTGTGCTGCACGAAGTATGCCCAGGTGTCACAAGAGCACATAAAACAGCCACAACTAGAAAAAGAAGAGGACTATGAAAATGCCAATATAAATCTACATAAACAATGAAATGGCCAACATGGTGAAACCTCCTCTCTACTAAAAAGACAAAAATTAGCTGGGTGTGGTGACATGCACCTGTAATCCCAGCTACTCAGGAAGCTGAGGCAGGAGAAGTGCTTGAATCCAGGATGTGGAGTTTGCCGTGAGCCGAGATCATGCCACTGCACTCCAGACTGGGCAAAAGAGCGAAACTCCATCTCAAAAAGCAAACAAACAAACAATGAAAGACAGGTTAAGTGGGTTCTCTTGGATAGTTTGGTGCCAATACTTTTTGTATTTTTAGTACAGACAGGGTTTCCTTACGTTGGCCAGGCTGGTCTCGACCTCCTGACCTAAAATGATCCTCCCACCTTGGCCTCCCAAAGTGCTGGATTACAGGCATGAGCCACAGTGCCCAGCCTTTGCCTATAGTTTTTGAAGATTAGCTTCCCTAGATCCATAATTCTTTTTAACTTTCATTTCCTTTCAGCACTTAAATATGCCATTCCTCTTTTCTCTAACCTCCACTGGTAATGATGAAGTTAGCCAGTAACTTTATTATTACTTCCCTGTAATATATGGGTCAGTTTTTCCTTATTGCATTAGATTGTCTCTAAATCTTTGTCCTGCAGTGTTTGAACTATAATGTGTGTAATTCTGAGTCTCATTGTGTTTACCTAGATAAGTTTCATTGAGTTTCTTTGATCAATAGATTAATATGTTTCATTATGTTTGAAAGTTTTTGCCATTATTTTCTCCAAATATTTTAAAATTAGTATTTAAATAACTTGAAATGGTGAAGACTATTGCTCCAGTCTCCACCCCGACTCAAGTTCACCCCCTTTGGCAAGAAGCTACGAGTTTTTGCTGCCATCCCATGTTGGTTAAACTACAGTACTTGTTGACAGCTTTTATATGTTTCAGGACCAAATCCAGGATTCTCTACTGAATTTAGCTGTCATATCCCTTCAATCTCCTCCAAATCTGTGACAGTTCTTTATTCTTTCTTTTTTTCTCATGACTGTGGCACTTTTAAGGTATACTGAACAGTTGTTTTGCAGAATGTCCCTTTGACACAGATTTGTCTGATGTTTTCTATTGATTAGATTCACATTACACAATTTTGACAAAAATATTATAGAAAGAATAAATCCTTTTCAGTTCATCATATCAAGAATCACATAATGTCAATATGTGTTATTACTGCTGATAATAAGTGAACATGACTAATGAAACCCTCCTCATCAGTAAGTCATGGTCAAGCATAACCATGACAACTTCTTTTGTCACCTTCCTACTGGGTCCTATGCTCACTTTTATTAGAAATAGTATTTTTCTCTTTGAGTCTGTCTTTACTTATATTTTCAGAATTTAGTTCTTTTAAAGGCTGCTATCCAGTAGACATTATTGAAGAAATACATTTTGTTTACTATTAAATGACAAATGATTTTGTAATAGCCGTTTACCACTGGGAAGGTGAGAGTATGGAGAAAGAAGAGTAATAGGATTTGTAAAAACATGCTGAGTATCCACCAGTGAATGCCTATAGCTCAGTCAAATAAATGGATAAATGGATGGAATTTTCCAGCTCTTAGAATGTTGCGGAAATTAAATAGGTACAACATGTGCTAAGCAATATCTACCTGGGGGGTCGAGATGCCATTGGTGCCATATTAAGATTCGCACAGTTGAGCCATTACTTCCAGGAATCTAAAATTCTTTGGTCTCAGCTAAAGAAGGTGTGGCTGCATCTATACGACATTTCTTTCTAGTAATATGTGTTTTTCCTTGTTTTCAGTTGCTGATCCAACCAATCAATGGGACTTTGTATTTTGATTGTTATGAAAGGCAAGATTTAGGAGAGGGCTGAGGCCAACAATGCTGTGTAGTTAGACTGATTTAAGGGCTTTTGGAGAAAAGACTTAGAAGAAACGTATTGGAAGAAGTCACAGATGGTTAAAAAAATATATTTGCAAATTGGAAACCTCCTTTAAGAGAAAAGAAATAACTTACCAAAAAGATAAGCGACAGAATAATGACCAAACCACTCTTACACATACACAGTCACTTCACTGTTTTTGCCCTGTCATTCTGAGGTCTCGACAAGACTAAACTTGAAGGCATTTGTTTCCCTAGAAATCCAGAAAGTAAGAGAATTAACTTACAACATTGTTAAGGGATAATTATGTCAGACTTGGGAAAAGCATGAATGAGGGATAGCCAGCTTGAGAACTAGGATGGATGGACCACATGAAACACGTGGAGAGAATCCAAAAATCAGAAGCCTCAGAATCAAATTGAATTTAGCAAAATATGAGTCTCTGACTAGATCACAATCATGTAAGATATAAACTTTGTTGTCTTGTGTTTCTCATACTGAGGGAAGTTTTCTGTTTTTATGATAGCACCCGTGTAGAGTGATTCAGCTTGTAATGGCCTGAATGTTTTCATGAGGGAGAATAAGGGAAGGACAGTGTTATTAGGCCCACAGACCAGCCTCTCCTTGGGGACACAACACTGCCTACAGCCCAGTGGAATCTGCGATGAGGCTGTGAGTGTAAGATTGAAGTCAGGGCCGTGCAGGCCTGTGCTCTTGGTGACATGGAGAACAGGTGACCATTCCTTCGGGGTCAGTGATGTTAGGAACCCAAGGGGAGAGGCTCAACATAGAGCCATCTGTGAGCCACCCCAGCAATGCAGTCTGGACATTGGTCATCTAATGAGAGGGATCCCTGCTCACCCTGAGTATCTTCCCACCCTCTTTCAAGGTCTCTCCACCATTTCCATGCTGCACATCAGTGATTGTGAGTGAGAAATCTGTCACAGAAGCACTGCCACTGAGCCAGGCTGGGATCCCAGGAGCCCTGTTGGACATCTTATGATCATTGGCTTTTGCTGGAACCAGTGCAGGTAGGTGTTTCTACTACTGTGGATGACCCTAAGACTGGCCTTGCAGGAGATGGAGACACTCTTTCCCATGGCCACAGACAGAAGGAATGGAGACTGAATCAGCACAGCATGGGAAAACTATGAGAAACTATAGAAAAAGAAAGAAATGTAATCATAATCTGAATGCAAATACAAAACAATTGTCATTACAGAAAAAAATTGACACATCATATTTAGGCATTTTTCATATAAATGTCCTCCCTGAGAAATAGTTGCTTTGAGTGACACATCAGGTAGGACTAGAATGTCGAGTAAAGAACTAGAGTAACAGGAAGAAGTGTTCAACACTCAGGTAGTGGTTGTAGGCATAGGGAGTTGGTGGAATCCATAGGTTTAATTGGTTGCTATTTGTTCCCCTTGATGAAGAGAGACACGACAGCCATACTCGCTCCTGGAATAATGACTAGGTTACTTTGCAGTGATGGGACAATGCACTCATTGTCAAATAGCTTTTTTTCATTCAAAGCCATGGCTTTGAATGAAAACACACACACACACGTGTGTTATAATTATATAATAAAAATTATATAGATAATTTTTTTCACCCACTGAGTTGTGGAGGGCGCCATTATCATGATTCTGAACCTGACCAATTGCACTGTGCAAATTGTATCAGCAAAGGGAGGTGGTGTGTGAACACTGATCAGTTATGTTGCAACAGTTGCCCAGGAGAACTAACAGGCCACATGCACCATCTATCATGTAGAAATAATCAAAGCCTATGGCTCTACGGCTTACTTGCAGGTAAATAAAATGATGCTAAACTGCAGAACCTTTCTTTGGCAATGTGCCTCGAATTGTCTTTTGTTATCATATACTACATATTGTTAAGTAATACAAAGTGAGATTGAACATTATGTCGCATGGAATTTACTCTATTTTTCTGATCCCCATCACAGTAACCCAAAAAGTCACCATGGGAGTGAGGAAGCAGCTGGTGCAGGTTGGACTCCAGAGGCAGCAGCACAAGGGGTCACAGACTCTCCTGCAGGATCATGTGAGGAGGACCAAGGCAGGTGTTACTGTGCAGTCTCCTCAGCCTTAGAGCCCTGACTGTGAGCGACGCCTCTGTCTTCCACCAGTTCCACTGAGTCAGGGTAAAGTTAGATGGGGGCAGTCATGAAGAGAATCACAGGATCCTAAACTGAGCTCTACCAATAGCCAAGGCTTTGCCAGTCCTATGACTGACACTTCCATGCCTACAAATATATCCAAGAGAAGTGTGTGCACATGTCCACAAGAGGCATGTACAAAAATGCTCCTAACAACTTTATTAATGATGGTTTCAAAAGGAAAACAACCAATTAATTGAAGAATGAATTGATAATTGTGTTATATTCATATAATAGAAAACTACACAGCAGTAAGAAGGAACAAATTATTGCCACACCAACAACATAGGAAAAGCTCAAAAGACATGATGACCAAAGAAGCAAGATATGAAAGGTTACATCCTATAATATTTCATTTATATAACATTCAAGAACAAAGAAACTCAATCAATATTGGAGGACAATAGAAAATTATGGTCTCTGGCAGTGGTGGATGGATCATGAAACTGACGGAGAAGGAGCATGAGGAAGCCATTTGGGATGCTGAGGACGGTGTATGGGTTCATCTGGGTAGTGGTTACAGCGGGTATGTATATGTTTATACTCATTAAACTGTACACTTTATATTCACTTTATATGCAGTAAATACAGTTCACTAAATTTAGCTATATTTAGAATTTTAAAAATTAGTTATTAGGTTGGTGCAAAAGTAATTGCAGCTTTTGCCATTGAAAGTAATGAATGATGAGTAGAAATTACACAGTCAACATTAGCGGATTAGTATCAGAGTATCTGTTTTATGTTCTCTCACAAACACTGGTACCTTGAGCAATTAAAACTCTGGGAATCTCTAACTTCTGATCTACAGATGATTATTGTGAGAGTAATTCCACCAGGTTTATTTACCCTTCGTACTATATTCAACACACAGGAAGTCCCCAGGACTTTAGTAAATGACAACAGACAATGTAGTTGCCTAAGAGTTGTAGTTGTTATTTCCCTGGATATGGTATTGGTTTCTTTGTCTGTTTGTTTGTTTGTTAACCTAGTTGTCTACCTAAGAAAACATCTCTTCCCAGAGAGGGAATTCAAAAACCATACTATGAATGGAGTCTTTGGCAGGCCTAATCCAGAGATATCCTTTTTAGAATTAATTGAAGACTTGGGTGTCTTTAACTGTTGGAAAAGTAAGCCTTTCGAGTACAAAAATTCCTTTCAGGTTTTTTTTTCCCAGAAACCTGGAAACTCTACTCAAAATTAGACACTGTATTTCTGAAGACACCACATGGGAGAGTGCAACCGTGAAACCATATACACTCACTGCACAACGAGCCTGACAGGAAGGTTTGTGTTAAGGGCTGTAACATGGTGGAAGGGACTGCATAGTCCTGCTGGCAGTAATCAGTAGCAGCGTCATCAGCCTCCACACTGCTGACTGTGAGAATGAAGTCTGTCCCAGACTGTATCCCAGAGAACTGAGGGGAGACACCAGAATACAGGTTATCAGCATCATAGATAAGGATCTTAGGAGCCATGCGTGTTTTTTGCTGATACCAAGTTAAATAAACACGAAGGCTCTGATTGGCCCTACAAAGGATGGAGATGCTGTCTCTCAGAGACACAGATAGGAGGGCTGGAGAGTTGAGTCAGCACAGTGTTCCCTCTGACACCTGAAAAGGAAGCAAAACACAAATTCACCTTCAGTAACTCAATCCCACTCCATTTTCCTCCAGCATGTTCCAGAAGCTCTATACCCCTAACCTGAGAGCACTTGGGTCTCTGAGGGGAGACGATGGATCAGAAATCCACAGAGATGCTGCAGGGCTCTCACAATTAGGAGAGGAGGTCCCCATCATCTCAGAGGTATTCCCTGCATTCCCCTCCTCACCTGGGTGAGAGAGCAGCACAAGGCAAAAGAGTTGAGTCAGGACACCCATGTTCATTCTAGGTAAGCCAGAGGCTGTTTCTTGCCCAGAACCACTGTGAAGCCTATTCATGAGAATTCTGAAAAGCAGATGTGGACTCCAGGGAAATTATGCAAACCAGGGAGGGGTTGAATAGGTCTGGCCTTGCAGCTGAAGAGCTGATGCCCGTGAAGGGCTCTGTTCCTTCTCGGCTCTGCATTCAAACACTGAATGCAGGTGTCACTTTCAGTCTCAGAGGAGTTCTTTCCTAGTGTTTGTAAGATAAAACCATCTCTAATTTTTCTGGTCTTTATGTATCCTCAGGGCATAAAAGATTGTAGTTAGAATATGAAGTCCTCCTTCTAAGAATGAGGAAATTTAAAAGTTAAATGACCCCCCTCCCTAGACTTAAACTTTAATTTGAACATGTAACTGTCCCCCTAGAATTACACAAAACATTATCTGCTAGAGGTGGATGTATTGCTTTTATCTTGATATATTATTAGCGTAGATATTGTGAACTATGGGGGAAGAAAAGAGGAGAAAATGTCTTTGGAGGAAATCTGTGCCACGACACTTTGGGCACTGTGCAGCAGAGAAGGCTCATAGCTTCTTGGAGTATATTTCCACATCCAGCATTATTGTCAATTTTGGAGATTAATATATTTTGTATATTAACTTTCTTTTACTTAACTTTTTTCTCATTTCTCTCACTAAATTCCTCTCATTGTACTTTCATATCTGAAGTTAACGATGTGTTCTTTTTGCTTGATATATTTCTTGTGTTATCATTAATAGCGTCCAATTTGTAAATGCTCATGAATGGCTTAATTCAGATGACTCTATATACAGATTTTTTATCTTTCCTTTTATCTTTCCAGTTTACTAATAATATATTTCTTAAATAAAAATTAGTAATTAATGTTTTAGCAAATATCTTTATATCATCTATTAATATAACTGAACCATTTTCTTCTGTGACCCATTTTTATGTACAAATACTTCAATAAACCATCTGAACTCACTGAAGCTATTGAGATCATCATTACCATGGGAGATGCTAGGGATCATTATTATCCTATAGCTGGCCATGTGGGGTGGGCACTCATGGATGCTCATTTGACCCTATGCAGTTGTTGAGAAGGTGGCTGTCTATCTCCCTGAGGTCCAGCTACAATTCTTAAGGGGAAATTCAATTACACCACATAGCCGATATTTTGGGACAAACCTTTTATACTCTTGACCTCACAACACTATGAAAATCTCTCCTTCATCTCAACTATTGTGTGGCCGAAAGGACCAGCACTCTGAAGTGTTCTTGCAAGTACATTTTTCAGCCATCATGGGTATATCGTCGTCAGCCATTCTCAAATACTCCCTAGAAAATTACCAACCCTATGACCATTCCCATGTGATAGTGTATCAGACAAACAAAAAAATGTGAACTTACTCATACAAATTTTCTTAACGCTTTCTTACATCCTTCAAATTCCTCATATCCTTGCAATTTAATCTATTTCATCACAGTATTTTAATAATGTATGTGGAAGTAATTTTAATAATTATTTACTATTTATGCATTTAGGTCTACACATGACATTGGTCTGTAATTTTCTTGTTTTTAATTGTTTAATCTTTTTTAATGAGTGGGTTTTTTAAAACTTTTATTTTAGGTTCGGGGGTACATGTGGAAGTTTGTTATATACATAAACTTGTGTCACAGGGGTTTGTTGTGCAGATTTTTTGTCACTCAGGTATTAAGTCTAGTACCTATTAGTTATTTTTCTTCATATTCTTCCAACTTTCACCAATGACCGTACAACAGGCCCTGGTGTGTGTTGTTCCCTTCTGTATGTCCATATGTTCTCATCATTTAGCTCCCACTTAGAAGTGAGAACATGTGGTGTTTGGTTTTCTGTTCCTGTGTTAGTTTGTTAAGGATAACGGACTCCGATTCCATCCATGTTCCTGCAAAGGTCATGGTCTTGCCTTTTAATGGCTGCATAGTATTCCATGGTGTATATGTACCACATTTTCTTCATCCAATCTGTCATTGATGGGCATTTATGTTGACTCTATGTCTTTGCCATTATTGTGAATAGTGCTGCAGTGAACATATGCATGCATGTGTCTTTTTTTTTTTATTTAATTTAATTTTTTTTTTTTTGAGACGGAGTCTTGCTCTGTCACCCAGGCTGGAGTGCAGTGGTGTGATCTCAGCTCACTGCAAGCTCTGCCTCCCAGGTTCACGCCATTCTCCTGCCTCAGCCTCCCGAGTAGCTGGGATTACAGGCACCTGCCACCACGCCCGGCTAATTTTTTGTATTTTTAGTAGAAATGGGTTTCACCATGTTAGCCAAGATGGTCTTGATCTCCTGACCTCGTGATCTGCCCACCTCAGCCTCCCAAAGTGCTGGACTTACAGGCATGTGTCTTTATAATAGAATGATTTATATTCCTGTGAGTTGCTGGGTCAAATGGTATTTCTGCTTTTAGGTTTTGAGGAAACACCACACTGTCTTCCACAATGGTTGAAGTAATTTACATTCCCATCAACAGTGTATAAGTGTTCCTTTTTCTCTGTAACCTCACTAGCATCTGTTATTTTTTTTACTTTTTAATAATATACATTCTAACTGCTGTGAGATGATATTTCATTGTGGTTTTGGTTTGCATCTATCTAATAATCAGCGATGTAGAGCTTTTCGTCATGATTTTTGGCCACATAAATGCCTTCTTTTGAAAAGTATCTGTTCCTTTGCCCACTTTTTAATGGGGTTGTTTTTTTTTTTCTTGTAAGTTTGTTTAAGTTCCTTATACATGCTGAATAGTAGACCTTTGTCAGAAGCACAGTTAGCAAAAATTTTCACATTTGTCAATTATTGCTTTTGTTGCAGTAGCTTTTGGCACCTTTGCATGAAATCGTTGCCCATTCCAATGTCTAGAATGGTATTTCCTAGGTTGTCTTCCAGGGTTTTTATAGTTTGGGGTTTTACATTTAACTATTTAATCCATCTTGAGTTAATTTTTTTATATGGTGTAAGGAAGAGGCCCAGGTTCAGTCTTGTGCATATGGCTAGCCAGCTACCTCAGCACTATTTATTGAACAAGGAATACCGCTCCATTTCTTGTTTTTGTCAAATTTGTCAAAGATCAGATGGTTTTAGGTGTTAGACATTACTTCTGGGCTCTCTGTTCTATTCCATTGATCTTTGTGTCTGTTTTTGTACCCGTATCATGCAGTTTTGGTTACTGTAGGCTTGCAGTATAGTTTGAAGTCCAGTAGCATGATGTCTCCTACTTTGTTCTTTTGTCCGAGGGTTGCCTTGGCTATTTGAGCCCTTTTGTGTTTCCATACGAATTTTAAAATAGTTTTTTTTTTTCTTTTTTCTGTGAAGAATGTCATTGGTAGTTTGGTAGGAATAGCATTAAGTCTGTATATTACTTTGGTCAGTGTGGTCATTAAACAATATTAACTCTTCCCATCCATGAGCATGGAATGTTTCTCCATTTGTTTACGTCATCTCTGATTTATTTGAGCAAGTTTTGTAACTCTCATTATAGAGATCTTTCGCCTCCCTAGTTAGCCTCATTCCTAAGTATCTTATTCTTTTTGTGGCAAATGTTAATGGGATTGCTTTCCTGATTCAGCTCTTGGTTTGGTTGTTGTTTGTGTACAGGAATGCTAGTGATTTTTTTTTTTTTTTTTTTTTTTTTTTTTTTTTTTTTTTTTTTTTTTTGCATGTTGATCTTATATCCTGAAACACTGCTAAAGTGGTTTATCAGCTTACAGAGGTTTTTGGCCAAGAATATGCAATTGTGTAGATATAGAATCGTGTCATCTGCAAACAGGGATAGTCTGACTTCCTCTCTTCGTTTATTATTTAAAAAAAAAAAAACCTTTATTTTTTTCTCTTACCTGATTGTTCTGGCAATGACTTCAAATTATTAACATATGTTGAATGAGAGTGGTGAGAGAGGGCATCTTTGTCTTGTGCTGATTTTCATATGGAAAATTTTGTCTATTCAGTATGATATTGGCTGTGGGTTTGTCATAGATGGCTCTAATTATTTTAAGGTATATTTTTTTAATACTTTGTTGAGAATTTTTAGCATGACTGGGTTGTTGAATTTTATTAAAAGCTTTTTCTGCATCTATTAAGATGATCATATGGTTTTTGTCTTTAGTTCTGTTTATGATTTGCATATGTTGAACCAAACTTGCATCCCAGGAATAAAACCTACTTGATAGTGATGGATTAGCTTTTTGATGTGCTGTTGGATTCAGTTTGCTGATATTTTGCTGAAGATTTTTCCATCAATGTTCATCAAAGATATTCGCCTAGAGTTCTCTTCTTTTTTGTTTTGTCTCTGCCAGGTTTTAGTATCAGGATGATGCTGGCTTCATACAGCAGTCCCTCCTCCTCAATTTTGGAATAGTTTTGGTAGAAATGGTACTAGCTCTTCCTACATCTGGTGGAATTCAGCTGTGAATCTATCTGGCCCTGGGCTTTTATTGGTTGGTAGGCTATTTATTACTAATTCCATTTCAGAGCTCTTTATTGGTCTATTCAGGGATTCAATTTCTTCTTGGTTTAGGTGGGGCACAGCAGCTCAAGCCTGTAATCCCAACACTTGGAGAGACCGAGGTCAATGGATCATTTGATGTCAGGTGTTAGAAACCAGGCTGGACAACATGGTGAAACCCCATCTCTACAAAAACACAAAAATTATCCGGACATGATAGTGCATGTCTGTAGTCCCAGCTACTTGGGAGGCTGAGTCAGGAGAATCACTTAAACCCGAGAGGCAGAGGTTGCAGTGAACCAAGATCACGTCACTGCACTGCAGTCTGGGTGACTCTCTCAAAAAAAAGTATTCCTGGTTCAGTCTTGGGAGGACATATGTGTCCAGCAATCTATTAATTTCTTTTAGATTTTCTACTGTGTTTGCATAGAGGTGTTCATAGTATTCTCTGATGGCTTTTTGTATTTCTGTGGGGTCAGTGGTAATATTCCCCGCGGCATTTCTAAATGTGTTTATTTAGATATTCTTCCTCTTCTTCATTTGTCTAGGTGGTGATCTATGTATCTTACTAATTTTTATTTTTTCAAAACATCTCTTTGATTCATTGAACTTTTAGTTTTTTGTGTGTCTCAGTCTCTTTCAGTTCAGCTGTGATTCTGTCTGCTGCTAGCATGCAGGTTGGTTTTCTTTTGCTTCTCTAAGTCTTTTAGTTGTGATGTTAGTTGGTTATTTGAGATCTTTCTAACTTTTTGATGTGGGAGTTTAGTGCTATAAATTTCCCTCTTCTCTTAACACTCCTAAGTGTGTCAAATATTCTGCTGTATTGTATCTTAGTTCTCATTAGTTTTAAAGAACTTCGTGATTTCTGCCTTAATTTTATGCTTTACCCAAAAGTCATTCAGGAACAAGTTGTTTAATTTTCATGTAATTGTATGGGTTGAACAATTATCAGTCTTGAATTCTACTTTTATTGTGCTGTGGTCCAAGAGTGGTGGTTATGTTTTTGTTCTTTTACATTGGCTGAGGATAGTTTTATTTTCAATCATGTGGTTGATCTTAGAGTATGTGCCATGTGAAAATTAAAATAAGGTACATTCTGTTGCTTTAGGTGGAGTGTTCTGTATACGTCTAGCAGGTGCATTTGGTCCAGTGTTCTGAATATCTTTGTTAATTTTCTTTTTTTTTTTTTTTTTGAGACAGAGTCTTTGCTCTGTCACCCAGGCTGGAGTGCAGTGGTGCCGTCTCGGCTCACTGCAAGCTCCGCCTCCCGGGTTTACGCCATTCTGCTGCCTCAGCCTCCCGAGTAGCTGGGACTACAGGTGCCCGCCACCTCGCCCGGCTAGTTTTTTGTATTTTAGTAGAGACGGGGTTTCACCGTGTTAGCCAGGATGGTCTCTATCTCCTGACCTTGTGATCCGCCTGTCTCGGCCTCCCAAAGTGCTGGGATTACAGGCTTGAGCCACCGCGCCCGGCCTGTCTTTGTTAATTTTCTGCCTCAGTAATCTAATACTGTCACTAGGGTGTTGAAGTCTCCCACTATTATTGTTTGGGAGTCTATGTCTCTTTGAAGGCCTCTAAGAACTTGCTTTACGAATACGAGTGCTCCTGTGTTGGGTGCATAGATACTTAAAATAGGTCTTGCTGAATTGAACTCTTTACCATTATGTAATATCCTTCTTTGTCTTTTGTGATCTTTGTTGGTTTAAAGTTTATTTTGTCTGAAATTAGGATTGCAACCTCTGCTTTTTTATGTCTTCCATTTTCTTGGAATATTTTTCTCCATCCATTTATTTTGAGACTATGGGTGTCATTGCATGTGAGATGGGTCTCTCAAAGACAGCATACCAATACATACTTGTTCTTTATCTAGCTTGCTACCCTGTGTCTAATACTTTGGGCATTCAGTCCATTTATATTCAAGGTTATTATTGATATGTGTGAATTTGATCCTGTCATGATAATGTTGGGTAGTTATTTTCCACCCTTGCTTATATGGTTGCTTTATTGTGTCACTGTCTGTGTACTTCAGTGTGTTTTTGTAGTGACTGGTAATGGTCTTTCCTTTCCATATTTAGTGCTTCTTTCGGGAGCTCTTGTAAGGCAGATCTGGTGGTAATGAATTTCCTCAGCTTTTGCTTGTTTGCAGAGGGTCTTATTTCTCCTTTGTTTATAAAGCTTAGTTTGGTTGGATATGAAATTCTTAGTTGGAATTTTGTTTCTTTAAGAATGTTGAATATTAGCCCCCAGTCTCTTCTGGCTTATAGAATTTCTGCTGAAAGGTTCACTGTTATTATGATGGGTTTCCCTTTGTAGGTGACTTGTCCTTTTCTCTAGCTCTCTTTAACATTTTTTCTTTCATGTTAACCTTGGATAATCTGATAATTTTGTCTTGAGAATATTCTTCCAGTGAAGTATTTTGTTAGAGTTCCCTGCATTTCCTGAATTTGAATGTTGGCCTCTCTAGCTAGGTTTGGGAAGTTCTCATGGATAATATCCTGAAGTATATTTTCCAAGTTATTTCCATTCTCTCCATCTCTTTCAGGGATGCCAATGAGTCATAGATTCAGTCTCTTTACATAATCCCACATTTCTTGGAGTTTTTTATTACTTTTAATTCTTTTTTCTTTATTCTTGTCTGATTATCTTATTTCAGAAAGACAGTCTTTAAGCTCTGAGATTCTTTCTTCAGCTTGGTCTATTCTGTTGTTAATGCCTGCAATTATATTATAAAATTCTTGTAGTGTTTTTCAGCTCTGTTAGGTCGGTTAGGTTCTTTTATTTTCTAGTTAAGAACCCTCTTGGGAGAACTAGTACAGTCATTTGAAGGAAAGAAGACACTCTGACTATGTGAATTGTCGGAGTTCTTGCACTGGTTATTTCTCATCTTTGCGGGCTGATGTTCCTTCAATCTTTGACATTTCTGTCCCTAGACAGAAATGGGTTTTCTTTCTTTTATCCTATTTGATGACCTTGGGGGTTGATTGTGCTATAAGGTGGGTTCAGTCAACTGACTTTGTTTCTATAATATTTTAGGGGGCCAAGGCTCAGCTCAGGACTCCTGGACTGCCTGCTCTAACTCTGGGGTACTGTTATTGGACCCTAGCTTTGTTCTCTGGCTCCTTGATGTTAGAAATGTGCTGTACTGGAGGGGCCAAAGTTCTCCCAAACTACTGATCACAACAACCTGATGGGTGCTGCCAGCCAAATAACTTTGTAGGGTTGTGGCAATGGAATGCATCCCTCTTTTGCATGTGCCAGCAGCAGTGACCGTGTGGCATGGTGAATGCTTATTGGCCACAACAGTGTCCTAGTGGGTATTGGGGTGCTAGCATTTATGCAGGTATTTGCAGCAGGAGCAGTGGCAGCACAACTTGGAGAGGCAGGGGTTTCCCATTAATTACAGTGCATACATTTGCTCCAGCAGTGGTGTTAGCACAGGGGCACGACACTGCAGGGCACAGTACTATGTGCACCCTCTGTACACATTTCCACAGGTAGCAGTGGCCACTCAGAGTGGGTGTGATTTCGCTGTTTTGAATGCCTAGTTTTCCACAGTGGCAGTGGCAGCACAGGTGAAAGGTGCTGGCAGGGGCAGGGCTGGTGGGCTCCATGTCTGAAAATGGTGTGACAATGATGACTGTGCAGTAGAGGAAGGGGAAATGGGGTATACTCGTGCCAGTAACAGTGGCATGGCACGGTACATGTACACAAGCATGCTGGTAAAGAGAAATTGAGTTGTGTACATGCACACATGGCAAAGCAATTGTATAGTGGTCCTGGGCAAGTGCATGCAGGCAAAGTGACACAGGGGAGGCTGCAGTGGCAGGAGGATGGGTGGGCTGTTGCATGTCACCAGGGCCCATTCTGCTGTAGCATTCTGCTGGCCAGGCATGGTCTGCCAGTGTTGGAGCTATGATGTGAGCCCAGAGGAAACACCTGGGCGGAGCGGGGAGCTGCACTGTCCCAGGGGGCCCAAAAGAGGCAAGCAGACTGAGGTGCTCAGGTCAGAATGACCCCATCACCCTGGAGAGCTCAGATCTGACAGTTCTCCTAGGGCTGAAGTCTCCTATGGGAGCAAGTTGAACCTAGGGAGATGGGCATCCCTGGCGGTGCTCCATCACAGATGCTCCTGCACCAAACCCTCCAGCTCTGCACCAGCTGGAGTTCTGCCCTTACTTCTTTTCTAAGAAGCTCTCCCTGCAACTCTGGTGTCCAGGGTGGTTGAGTGGTCTCCTCCTGCCAGGATTCCAGGGGTCTGTGGCAAGAGACAGTTGCTCCTTGCCTGTTCGACTCACCCCTTCCACAGGAGTTGTTGGGGGCCAGGAACAAGTCCTGGTATGAAGTAGCCTGTGCAGGGTTCCCAGCTTTCTCCCCCTTCCTCCCAGCATCTGTGTCTTCCCTCTGTCCACCCTCGATGTCTTCCCTCTAAAAATCTGCTAGAAGTATACCAGTCTTCTCAATGTCCCAGTCCTTTGATGAAAGATATTCCACCTGGCTGTGTCTAGTTGGCCATCTTGGAGAGCTGATTTTTAAATTTTTTAAAAGACACATAATAGTTTTATATATTTATGTGGTACATATTGAGTTTCGATAAATACAATGTGTAGTAATCATGTCAGGATAAAGAGCATATTCATCACCCAAACATTTATCTGTGATTTTCTTTATGTTACTTTTACTATCTTAATATCATAGTTATCTCACTTTTATTTTAAAAAATTTAGAAATCGTTCTAACTGCATGATCTAGTCTAGTATAAATAGGTCACATTATGATTCAAGCCATATTTGTGAAGCCAGTTAATGCAATTCTCAAATGTTTTATATTTTTCTGCCATACAGTCAACACAAGAAATATCAAAAATACGAAATGTATTTTCATTCACTCTGTTGCTATTATAGCTCTACAAATTTACTCTTCTTTCAATTTTTTGACTATTAAATTTCCCCACATATTTTAGAATCAAGCTGTTCCTAATAGTATAATATAATTTAAAAAATGAGTAACCATAGTTGTGTAACAATCAAAGATAGTATCTCATTATCTCATTTTCTTCTTTTTTGGCTTTCTCGCTACTTAAAACATTATGATTGTACAGGGGTTTAAGGACCAGGTGACTAAACTGAGAACCCCTTTCTTATGGGTGTCATAGGTGAGAGAGCCAAGTCTCTGACCAGGGCCTGGAAAGTTTGCTTCACTGACCTGTTGGTATTCAAACTTAACAATGGCACTAGCCTCAAGACTATTCATTGAAAAGGTTAAATCTGTGGTCCAGTCATTTAAACTGTCATGCTCTATGGGCACCACAGAAATACAGAAAGTTGACCGACATAATATAATCTGTGGTTAGGTGTTTATCCTGTTTTCTCTTAAAACTATTGTGTGACCTGATAGCCTCTTTCGTAAGTTACTGTCTTAGAGGTTCTACAGAAAAAGGTGACAGCCTCCCAAAGAGAAAAGCAGAAAGGGGAGCTAGAGACTGAGACAGCAAAATCTATTACCTGGAACAGATATCAAATATTAAAAAATAAAAACCAGGGGCTCAAGCCTGTAATCCCAACAATTTGGGAGGCCGAGGTCAGGCCTGAGATCAGGTCTCAGATCACCTGAGGTCAGGAGTTTGAGACTAGCCTGGCCAACATGATGAAACCCCATCTCTACTAAAAATAAAGAAATTAGCCAAGCCTGGTGGTGGGCACCTGTAATCTCAGCTACTTGGGAGGCTGAGGCAGGAGAATCACTTGAACCCAGGAGGCAGAAGTTGCAGTGAGCCGAGATCATGCTGCTGCTGCACTCCAGCCTGGGCAACAAGAGCAAGGTTCCATCGCAAAAAAAAAAAAAAAAAAAAAAAAAAAAAAAAAAAAAAAAAATTACTTACAAAAATAAAAGCCAGACTCTTAGAACATTTAATGCTATCATTCATTCTAGTGAATATTCCTAGCAATCCAACAAGGTAACTATTTTTTAAGGAGTTTAAGCGCTATAGGACAGGTGCTTTGACCAGCACTGTTAGGTGGCCCCATCCTGTTAGTAATGATGTAATGGCCATGTTCCTCTCAGTGGTATCATGACATGATCATTCTTACTGCTCTGCTCTTGGTGCCATGTTACTTACCTACAGAATGACCCAGGAAAATTGAATTAATAGTAGAGTCATTATCATGGCAAGTGGTACCATATTTTATTTTCCTCTCTTTTTGAAGCGAGGTAAAAATCTCGACCTGGGAGGTAATAATCAAAGTTCATATTTAAGGATTTTAAACAATAGGCATAAAATCTGGAGTGTGTAAAAAAACAAGCATGAGAAGTCAGGGGGAGTATACATTCTCACAACTATCTAGGAAAAGAAAATTTCCCAGTTCTGTAAATAATTCAGAAACAAAAGGAAACACCAGGATTAACCAGGAATTATAAGGTGTTTATTTTTTTCTCGTACCAAAGTGTCTAACTGGGGAATTTTTAATATTCGGTAGTAATCATCCCTAAGTCCCATTTATCCTGTTTTATTTATAAAAAGGAGGAATTAGAGCAGGTGATCTACACCAAAATGATTATCACAATGCTGCTGTCTGTTAAAATCATTAGGATACAGGTAGACTTGCATAAGTTTTTTGCATTTGTCAGATTGTTCACTCTGTTGATTATTTATTTTGCTCTACAGAAGATTGTTAGTTTAATGAAGTCCCAACTGTCTGTTTTTGTTGCATTTGCTTTTGAAATCTAGTCATGAATTTTTTGCCTAGGCCAATATCCAGAGGAGTTTTTCGAGGTTTTTTTTCAAGTACTTGTATAGTTTCAGGGCTTACATTTAAGTCTTTAATCCATCTCTAGCTAACTTTTGTATATGGTGAGAGACAGGATTCATTTTTATTCTTCAGCATATGGCAATCCAATTTTCTCAGGACCATTTATAGAATAGGGTGTCCTTTCCCTAGTATATGTTTTTGTCAACTTTATCAAAGATCACCTAGCTTTAAGTATATGGCTCTATTTGTGGGTTCTTTATTCTGTTCTGTTCCTCTATGTCTCTCTATTTTTACACCATTACCATGCAGCTTTGGTTATTATACCTTTATGGTATAATTTGAACAGGTAATATGGTGGCACCTGCATTGCTCCTTTTCCTTCGAATTGCTTTAGCAATTTGGGCTCTTTTTTGGTTCCATATAAATTTTAGAGTTATGTTTTTTAATTCTATGAAAAATGACATTGGTGTTCTGATGGAAATTGCATTAAATCTATAGATTACTTTGGACATAATCGTCATTTTAATAAAATTGATTCTTCTGGCCCATAAGTATGGGGTGCTTTTACATTTGATTGTGTCATGTACAGTTTCTTTCGTAAATGTTTTAGTTTTCCTTGTAGAGGTATTTTACCTACTTGGGTAAATATATTCCTAGGTTTTGTTTCTTGATAGCTATTATTATTGGAATTGGCTCTTGATTTGGTTCTCAGCTTGATTGTTATTGGTGTATAGAAATAAAACTGATTTTGGAACATTGATTTTGTATCCTGAAACTTTACTTAATTCATTTATCAAATTTAGGAGTCTTTTATAGAATTCTTTAGAATTTTCTAGGTAGAAATTTACATCATTAGAAAACACAGATCATTTGACTTCCTCTTTTACAGTTTGATTACCTTTATTTTTTCTCTTGCCTGAACATTCTGCGTAGAAGTTCCAGTACTATGGCAGAGTGGACATCCCCGTCTTCTTTCCGTTCTTGGGGGAACTTCAACTTCCCCATTCAGTATAATGATAACTGTGATTTTGTTGCATATGGCTTTTATCATTTTGAGGTATGTTCCTTCTTTGCCTAGTTTGTGAGGGCTTTTATGATCAAGGAATACTACGTTTTATCAAATGCCTTTTCTGCATCTACTGAGATCATCATATCATTTTTGTTTTTAATTCTGTTTATGAGGTCAGTCACATTTATTGATTGCATTGATAAGCCATCCTTCCATCCCTGGAATAAAACCCACTTGGCTGTGGTGTATTATCTTTCTGATGTGCTGTTGGATTTGGTTTGCTAGTATTTTGTTAAGGATTTTTGTATCTAGATTCAACAGATATATTGGCATGTAGTTTTCTTTTTTGTTGCTGCTGCATCCTTGCCTGACCTTGGTATCAGTGTGATACTGGCTTCACAGAAGGAGATACAAATGATTCCCTCTTCCCCTGTATTTTGAAACAGTTTCAGTATACTTGGTACCCTTTTTTTATACATTGAGTATAATTTGTCTGTGAATCTGATATGGTTTGCATCTGTGTCTCCACCCAAATTTAATGTTGAATTGTGATCCCCAGTGTTGTAGGTGGGGCCTGGTGGGAGATGATTGAACCATAAGGGAAAGTTCTAATGAGTGGTTTAGCACCATCTCCCCAGGTGCTGTTCTTATGATAGAGTTCTCATGAGATCTGGTTATTTAAGAGTATATAGCACCTTCCCACTCTCTCTCTTCCTCCTGCTCTGGCCATGTGAAACGTTGCTGCCTCACCCTTCACTTTCTGCCATGCTTGTAAATTTCCTGAGGCCTTCTCAGAAGCCAAGTAGGTACCACCATGTTTCCTGTACCTGCGAGCCAATTTTCTTATAAACTTCTTCTCCTTATAAATTACCCTGTCTCGGGTATTTCTTTATAGCAATACAAGAACTGACTAATACAGAATACATCTATTGCTGGACTTTTGCTTATTGGGAAATGTTTTTATTACTGATTCAATCTCAGTACTGATTAGCGGCCAACTTGGGATTTCTAGTTCTTCCTGGTTAAATCATTGGAGGTTGTGTGTTTGCAGGAATTTATCTGTTTTCTCTGGGCTTTCTAGTTTGTGTTCACAGGATTTTATAGTCATCTCTGACGATATTTTATTTATGTGATATCAATTGTAATGTTTCTTTTGCATTTCTGAATGTGTTAATTTGAATCTTCTCTCATCTTTTCCTGGTTAACATAATTGGTGGTCTATCAATGTTATCTTTTCAAATAACCAATATTTTGTTTCATTTATTATTTGTATTTTTTGTTCCAATTTACTTTATTTCTGATCTGATTTTTGTTATTTCTTTTCTTCTGCTGGGTTTGGGTTTAGTTTGTTCTTACTTTTTTAGTTCTTGTGTTTGTGACATTAGAGTGTTAGTGTATAATCTTTTCATTTTTTTGATGTAGTATTTAACACTGTAAACTTCCCTCTTAGAAATGCTTTTGCTTTATCCCAAGGTTCTCGTATGTTGTGTCTCCATTTTCATTTATTTCAAAAAACTTTTTCACTTCCATCTTAATTTCATCAATGAACCAAAAAATTATTTAGGAGCATCGTATTTAGTTGCTACACCTCTGCATTATTTTGAGAATTCCCCTTGGAATTGATTTCAGTTTTATTTCACTGGGGTCCAAAAAGATACATATATGATTTAAATTTTTTAAATTAATTTATACTTGTTTTGTGGTCTAATATATGGTCTATTTTGTAGAATGTCACATGTACTGATAAGAAAAATTTATATATATTCTACATTCTATATTCTTGTTGGGTAGAATATTCTGTAAATGTCAGTTGGGTCACTTTAGTCTAAACTCTAATTTAAATCTAGTAGATCTATTTTGATTTTCTATCTCAGTGATCTGTCTATTGCTGTTTGTGGGAGTTGAAGTCCCCGACTATTATTGTATTGCTGTCTATCAATTTTCCTAGGTCTAATAATATTTGTTTTATCAATCTGAGTGCTCCAGTATTGAGCACATATATGTTTCAGCATGCTATACCTTCATGTCAAATTGATTCCTTTATTATTACACGATGACCTTCTTTGTCATTTTTAAGTATTATTGATTTAAAATTTGTTTGATTTGATACACAAACTTCTGCTTGGTTTTGGCTTCTGTTTGCATGGAATATCTTTTTCCACCCCTTTTGTTGCATTCTCCAATTGTACTTACCAGTAAGATGAGTTTTTTGTGAGCAGCATATACTTAGATCATGCTTTTAAAAATTCATTCTGCTAATCCATATCTTTTAAGTGGAGCAGTTAATCTATTTACATTCAAGGTTTATATGCTATGTGAAATTTTGTTACTCTCATAATGTTAATTACTTACTATTTGCTTTGTGGCCTCCTTTTTATTACTGTTTTATAAGACTTGTGAGTTTTATACTTTCATGTATTTTTATGATGGCAAGTATCAATCTTTCCTTGCCATGTTTAGAACTTCTTTGAGCACTTTTTGTAAGACCAGTCTAATGGTGATCAATTTTCTCAGCATATTCTTATCTGGGAAATCATATATTTCTCTCTCACTTTTGAAGCTTATTCTAACAGGATACAAAATTGGGGGTTGCCAGTTTTTTTCTTTGCACACTTAGAAAATAGAATCTCAATCTCTTCTGACACAAGGTTTTGCTGAGCAGTCTACTCTTAGTCTGACGAGATTATCTTTATAAGTGATTAAATGCTTTTCTCTTGCTGATTTTAGGATTTCTCCTTCACCGTTGATTTTAGATAGTCTGATGATTATGTTGTGACAAGGTCCTTTGTGCAATGTATGTTTCTGGAGTTCATTGGTCCTCTTGTATCTGAGTATTTAAATATTTTGCTAGACTAGGGAAGCTTTTCTCAATTATTTACTTAAACAGGTTTTCTAAATTTTTGCTCTTTCTTCTCTTTTGGGAAATGCCTATGATTCATAGGTTTCATCATTTTACGTAGCCTCATACCTCTTGAAGGTTTTATTCATTCTTCTTTATTCTCTTTATTTTTGCCCTCTGAATTAATTCAGATCTGTCATCAAGTTCTGAGATTCTTTCTTCTACTTAGTATAGTCTATCATTGAAGTTTTCAATCATATTTTGTAATTCCTTTAATAAATTTTTTATTTCAAGAACTTCTTTTTTCTTTTTTTTTAAATCTCTATAGTAAACTTCTCACTCATATTCTGAATTGATTTTCAGATTTCTTTATATTTATTTTACATTTTATCTTGGATCTTTCTAAGTGCCTTAAAAATCAATATTTAAAAATTTTTATCTTGTATTTTAAACTTTCATTTTGGTCAGGACTCATTGTTAGAGGGTTAGTGTGATCCTTTAAGGGTGTCATAACATCCTGTTTTATTCATACTTCCAGTATTGCTATACACTGATCCCTTCCTTCTCATCTGGAGAAACTATTATTTCTTATTATTGAATTTATGTTCATTTGGATGGGATCTTTTCCTTTTTTTCCACTTGAGGATGTGCCTATATGTTTTGTATGGTCCTTTAGTTTTGCTTCTGGGTACTTTCAGTGTCAAAAACTCTGTACAAATTCCTTGATTATAGATAGCCTTAGAGTGGTAGCTTTCCTAAATGCCAATCACAGCCAGTGAGGTACTGGCTATGTGAGCAGGCTCATGGCCTCCAGTAGAGCCTGCATGGCAGAGGTATCAGGAAGCTTATTGCATTCCCAGGTGTTGTGCTCTCATACCAGCAGATTTTGTGTTGAATTATGCACTTTCACCTCCAGGCCAGTAGTCCATGCTTGCAGGTAAGAGCCAGCTACAGCAGTAGAAGTAGGGTTTATGCTTGAATTTTGTTTAATTTGGAGAAGCTCTCCAGTACCTCAGGCAATAGGCTGATCTGTGAAATGCATGCCAAGAACTAGCCTGGGCTCCGTGCTCACCCCTGAGTGAGGGATCAGGCTTGTCAAAGATGACACTACCAATTTCACCCTTTTGTCCAGTAGCAGGTACAAGCACCAGCCCTGATGGGAGTGGCAGGAACATAGTGTACACTGTATGATTACTTTGATTTTAGTAGCCTTTGTTTACTGCCTTTCTTAAATTCCAGTTGTACTAGTAATAGAACAGGTGGGTGAGCAGGCTCTGGACATCCTGATTAGCCAGGGTTGTGGGTGCTGCTGGTAGCAGAGGTCATGCAAAATTTGTGTCCTTTCTGAGTGCTATGCAATTGTGTCAGTAGATGTTGTAACAGGCTAGCAAAATTGACTTCCAGGGCAGTAGGTATCACTTGTAAGTGAGAACTGCTGCAATTGTGATATTAGGGCTTGACCTTTGTTAGTGAAGAGAGGTACTGGTATATCCTGGTCAATGGAATGGGCTACCAGACTCCAATGAGTCCCAGTCTCATTCTCTACCTTTGAAGTTTGTGGGGCAGGAAAGCTAGGAGGGGCTGGGCTGGGCAAGCCTTTCTTGGACTCCCCAGTGGTATGCACAATTTCTGGCCATGATGGGGGTCAGAAAGCAGCTCTCAAACTGTAGGGGCAACACTCCAGAGGGAAATAGAGCAACTTCTGCCATGCCAAAGAGCTAACATTGGAAATAGGAATGGATCCGCAGATAAGCAGGTGGTAGTGAGACCTGCCTCACTTCCATTCTCTTGACTTGGCAGGGTTTCCTCCCATGGCTTACTGCTGGCAGAAAACTGAAACAGTCAGCCCAGTTACAAGCAGGCTGTCATCAGATTGCAAAACCGCCACAAGCCATAAAACTCTGTGCCTGAGACAAAAACTGTGACTCTTAGGTCACACCCCTCTCCGTCCAGTTCTAAGAAAAAGCGAAAGTGATTCCCCTTCTGCCCATGGCTCAAGCCCATGCCATACTCTTCTTTCATGTCTGGCTGTGGGGCTCCTACCCTACTCAAGACTAGACTGCAAATCTCAGTCCGGAGACTCTCCAAACCATTGACTGCATACAGCCTGTGCTGGCTAACAGATTTCCCCCACAACCCCCTCAGAGTAAGGATCAGAAATAGCTGCCTTCCATCAATGCCGAGGTCTGTGAGCATGCACCAAGCACTTCTTTCTCCCTTTCCTTCTCACAGTCTGTCCTGTGCTCCCCAAATCAGATCCAGCACTTAGTTGTCTCAAGGAGCTCCACTATACCCTGGAATACCCAGCTCCCCAGTGGGCATACATGGGAAGCTAGGTAGTCCAGGCTATGGTGGAGCTCCTTCAGACAACTGAGCGCTAGATCTGGGGAGTCTCGTGCACTGGAGGCTCACAGTTCTCCACTAGACCAGCAGGGCAGGTTGCTGCCCACCATAGTTTTCAAAGTATCTAAAGTTTCTTTCACTTTTATGTTGAGGTCCCATGTTCCTTCTGGATAAAAGTTCACACTGTGAATCCCTAACACACAATTTTGCTATTTCCAAATAGATGAGGCATGCTGACAAACTTTCTAATCCAATATCTTGGAGAAAATAACAACAACAACAAAACACTTTTACCCCATTTAATTTCCAAGATACTTAAAGACATCATTGAAAAATAATTATATATTTCTTTTTTGACAATTTTAAATAATTCTTAAATATGATTTTGAGCCAGCGGTGGTGGCTCACACCTACAATTCCAATGCTTTGGGTGGACAAGATAAGAGGATTGCTTGTGGTCAAGAGTTCAAGACCAGCATAGGCAACATAACAAGACCTCGTCTCTACAATAAATACAAAAAGCTGAGAGGGTGGTGCATGCCAACAGCCCCAGCTAATCGGCAGGCTGTAGCAGAAGGATTGTTTCAGGCTAGGAGTTCAAGGCTGAAGTGAGCTATGATGGTGCAACTGCACTCTAGCCTGGGCAACATACCAAGACCCTGTCTCAAAAAAAATTCCATTAATTTGAAAGGAAAGCAAGACCATTTTCACTGTGTGGCTTTAAACAGAATTTTTCAAGATAACCTCATTGGAAAAAAAATGGTCACCTTGGCTGCCATAAATGTCCCTTTAAACACAGCATCCTAAACTTATACAGACCCCTTAGTATTTTGTTAAAATGGACATTCTCATCAATAGGTATACAGACTTCTATTTCACATTTCTAACAAGTTACCTATAATTTCTGAACACATTTTGAACAGCAAGGTATTTCCATATTAAGGGAAACATATGCGATATCTATATTTGTCTGTATAGTTTTAATCAAATCTCACTTGAGATTTGGAGGTCAGAAGAGCAGGATTCAATACTAGCCATCAGCATCTGTGGACAGACAGGTGGACACAGGTGAGGACTGGAAGATCAGCCGGAAAGGTGTTATAAGCAACTGTGAGCATCAGCACCCACACCCCTCAGCATACCAGACAGGTCTGAGGACCACCTGGTTAAGTAACTTATACCTTCAGCAGAAAATGTGCTCTGGCTTCTGTATTTCTAGTATCAACTTTCCTGAGTATCATAGCTGATAAAATTAGATTTTAATAGCTATAGTTTAAAATATAATTCCTTGTGTTAAAAGAAAAAAAAACCTATTGGAATATCCAGAGAAGATTTTCCTTATTTATTTATTTACTTATTTATTTGAGATGGAGTCTCACACTCTGTCCCCCAGGCTGGAGTGCAGTGGCACCCGATCTCGCTCAGCTCACTGCAAGCTCCACCTCCCGGGTTCACGCCATTCTCCTGCCTCAGCCTCCCGAGTAGCTGGGACTACAGTTGTGCACCACCACTCCCGGCTAATATTTTGTGTTTTTAGTAGAGACGGGGTTTCACCTCATTAGCCAGGATAGTCTCGATCTCCTGATCTTGTGATCTGCCCGCCTCGGCCTCCCAAAGTGCTGGGATTACAGGCGTGAGCCACCACGCCCAGCCTGATTTTCCTTATTTTATGAACACTGACTGATACTATAATCCAAACTACTCAAGTGTAACAGGCTGTCCTTATTTAACTCATGAGATAAATGGTCTTGCCTGTGTTGCTGGGGCTGAGGAGAAGAGACTTATTAAAGTGCAGAGGAGCATCCCTGACTCCTTCTACCAAAACCAAAAAGTGACCTTCAAAATGTGGCTATTTCCAAGAAATGCTGTCAGCAGATGGAGCTGCAAGAGGAACATCTTGGGCAGCCCACCCTTACATATCTTCTTCCTTGGGTGGTTTATGTTCTGACTTGTAACACTGTGAGAGGGTAACTATTATACTGGAAACAATAATAAGTTGCAGCATCTTCAGGCTGTAGGCTACTGATGGTGAGCGTGAAATCTGTCCCAGATCCACTGCCACTGAACCTCGATGGCACACCAGTGTACAAACTGAATGCATAAGAAATCAGCAGCTTAGGCGCTTTCCCTGGCTTCTGCTGATACCAGGCTAATCCTTTGTTAATGCTTTGACTCGCCCGGCAAGCGATGGTGACTCTGTCTCCTACAGATGCAGACAGGAAGGTTGGAGACTGGGTCAACTGGACATCACATTTGGCACCTGAGAGGGAAAAATAATAATTATCCACACAGTTATGTTGTAAGAGAATTTCTGTGAAGAGCCAGGCAGTACAGATCACACTGGCTGAGTAAATTCCTAGCGTTCTCCTTCCTTACCTGGGAAACAGAGTAGCAGGAGCCCCAGGAGCTGAGCAGGGGCCCTCATGTCTATGCTGTGTCCTGACTGAGACTGACTCCTGCACAGAATGTGACCAGCATATTAATAAGTCTTCAGGGCAGGGGGTTGTGCTCTGCAAACATGCAAATCAGCAGGGGATGGGGCAGGCTGAGCACAGCTGCAGGGCAATTATTCAGCAGAGGCCCAATGTTCCCAGGTGTCCCAGGTTAGATAAGAGCTGAACAGATTTGCCTGCAGAGAACATGTTTCTTGCTGGGGGGGCATTTGGTTACATTTTGTTACCTGTACATATGACGAAGGCCAGACAGGCTTCCTCATTGCTCTGATTGTGTAATGACCTTCATGTGATAAATTATCAGCACTATCATCCAGAGATGGTATGAAGTAGAAGAGTAATAAAAAACATAGTAGATCATGAGTTGTAAGGAAGGACAGTGTTTGTCAATTAACCAGCCATCTCCAGCTAAGTGACCTGTCCTTCTCCATCTCTGAGCACTG
Organism: Rhinopithecus bieti; assembly: GCF_001698545.2. Taxonomy (NCBI): domain Eukaryota; kingdom Metazoa; phylum Chordata; class Mammalia; order Primates; family Cercopithecidae; genus Rhinopithecus; species Rhinopithecus bieti. The sequence continues at coordinate 83,605 of NW_016827447.1, forward strand.
TGCCCTACTACTTCCATCAAGGCCAGCTAAGGACAAGGGTTTTCTTCTTCCGCATCTGACAGCATCAGAGCATCAGCTACCTTCCTGGGTTGGTTTGCTACCGCAGATACATGCTGAATGTTCCCTTAGTGCCTCAGATTATTGTCATGCATTCTATTCCCTGTTAACCCAAGCCATTCCCTTCAGAAGTTCAGGTCCTCTGTAGATCAAGTGTTCATTCATACTCCAATCTACTGTGTTCCTAAACCCACATCGTTTATCATCACCAAATCTCTTCGTATTACTAAGAAAATAAATGCACTTCTCAATGGTTGGGTTTAAGACAGTGGGGCCCAAGCAGGGTGAGGAGAAGCAGGCAGAATGTGAAGTTAGAAGCCCTGCCTGGGATGTTGGAACTACAGTGGTAAGGGGATGTTTCCCCAAATGGAAGAGAAGGCACTGTTGGGTCAGTGTGTATACCAGAAGGTGGGATGGGCAGTGCATTCACATAGGTAAGAGTTCCCAGTGCAGAAGTCAGAGCCCAGGCGGCGTAAGGAGGACACCAACACAGAGGGCACAAAGTAAGGGATGGCCACAGAAATGGTATCAGAACTAGAGCAGGGAGTGTGGATTTGTGTGTGCAGAGCTGTCTGCAAGGAAGGGGTAGGTGACAGTGATGACTAGAGACTGGTTTTTAATAGAAAAATTGAATTAGCAAATGCATTAATGATAGAGCCAAGATTTTCGCAGTTAGAAAAAATGTTACAAACAATAAAAGAGGAATATTTTAATAAACTCTTTGGTTTTGGAATAGAATTAGAGATACCAGTGTAAACTCAGGGTTTTTGTAGATATAGACATAAATGTGTATCTATGTGTAAATAGATAATCTTTCCTAGCCTAGAAAAAAAATGATACCGCAGTCCTAAATAGTACCCATGGTGTTCAGATATTCATTTGAAAATGCCATTTTCCACTAAAAGGAACCAGTAATTCTTGGAGAAATGTCTATTTCTAGGACTAGGATAGAGAAAATGCAAGATAAGCCTGGACCATCTTGAAACTAACAAACGCTGAAAGAATGATGTAGTCATGGCAAGAGGAAATACAAGCCAATTTGAATGTGACACCAATTAGTCAGATCTGAGAAATTTTAAGTATCAAAATGATGATTAATGATGATAACATATTATAACCCAATGAAGAAAATATAAGCCTGTGAGTTCATACCAATATTTCAAAACAAATGGGGAGTCATAAAATATCAAACAACTTCCCAAATTTTATTAATTACAAAGGGAAAAGCAACTGTGCCTCAGAGAGTTCTGGCAGACATCACCTTAATTCAGGTCCAAAACAAACATTATCAGTAACAGGACAAATTAAAATAAGGCACCGCCTGGTAGGATGCAATGAGAAAACCAGAGCATCACTTCTAGACATTCCTGCCTGTTGTGAGCTGTATTGGTATCTCCCAAAATTTATATGTTGAAGTTGTAACCTGTAGTACCTCATAATATGAACATATTTGGAGATACAGTGTTTAAAGAAGTAATTGCGTGAAACAAAATCATTTGGTTAAGGCCCAATCCAACATGTCTGGTATCCTTATAAGAAGGGGAAATTGGGACACATACATATGTGAGGGAAAGACCCTGTGATGACACTTCAGAAGACAGCTATCTATAAGCCAAGGAGAGAGGCCTCAGAAGAGAACAATCCTGCTGACAGTTGTATCTTAAACTTGTAGCCTTCAGAATTGTGAGAAAATGAATTTCTGAAATTTAAGCCACCCAATCTGTGGTACTTTGCTCTGGCAATTGTAACAAATGAATCTACAGCAAAAGATGCATTAATAACTTAATAATAACTTAATAATGAACTTAATAATGAACTTAATAATGGGGAAACAAACAAACCAACCCAAATTGTGGGACATCTCACAAAATAACTAGTGCATCATCTTCAAAAGTTATAAGACAATGAAGTTCAGGAAAGACTGAGGGTCTGTTCCAGACTAAAGAAAACTACAGAGACAAGGGCCGGTAAAGGAGGCACACAATGGGTCATTTTGCTACAAAAGTCATTAGTGGAACAATTGACAAAACTTGAAACAGACCTGAGGACCACATAGAGTGGTGTGTTAATGCTGGTTTCCTGATTTCATTATTGTATTGAAATGACGCAGGAGAAAGTCATTTGTAGTGACACATAGTAGAGTCTTAGAATGCGTCTATAACACTTTCAACTTACCCTCAAATGGTTCCAGTGGGAAATAAGTACTTCATGCTGTCCCTAAATTTCTTATTTATTTATTTATTTATTTATTCGAGACTGAGTCTCACTCTGTTGCCCAGACTGGAGGGCAGTGGTGCGATCTCAGCTCACTACAACCTCCACCTCCTGAATTCAAGCGATTCTCCCGCCTCAGCCTCATGAGTAGCTGGGATTACAGGCATGTGCCATCACACCCAGCTAACTTTTGTATTTTTTTTTCTTTTTTTTTTTTTTTTTTTTTTTT
>NW_016827447.1:86436-123828 GCF_001698545.2 Rhinopithecus bieti
TTTAGTAGAGACGGGGTTTCACCGTATTAGCCAGGATGGTCTCGATCTCCTGACCTTGTGATCCGCCCGTCTCGGCCTCCCAAAGTGCTGGGATTACAGGCTTGAGCCACCGCGCCCGGCTAACTTTTGTATTTTTAATAGAGACAGGATTTCTCCATGTTGGCCAAGCCTCCCAAAGTGCTGGGATTACAGGCATGAGTCACCGCGTCCCCAGCCTGTTCTTACATTTCTTTCAAAGTTTTAAAAATAAAACATCAGTTCTCAAGTGCGTGCTAAAGATATTCTTAGTATTTTGGAGTAGCTCCGACCCATCTCTATCATCATTATAACAAGTGATTTACTAGAGATACACAAGATGATATCACGTTTGCTCAAAGGATGTGCCACTCACACATACATTATTGTCCAGAGACCAAAAGTCATAAGTCTCTTTAATACCCAGTGAACTAATAAATTGCGCCTCTTTCTTGATTGGGGTCCCCATATTCTACCTCCTTGGCATCATTTGGCTTTATATTCTATATCTTATCAGGATAAAATTTTGACTAGTGTTGTCAGGCCCAACTACCTCAGCATAAATCATTTCTTCCTCCAACTAAAAAGGATTGCCTCAGAATTGGAGTCTGGATTAGGATAGATCCTGGATCACCTAGGTCACCTAGGATTAATTTTCTTCAATGTAGGATGAAAAGCAACCAAGACCATGTCACCTAGGAAATTACTGTTAGTTGCAGAGAGACCAGGGAGGAAGGGGCAATGGGGATGAAAAAAACACCTGCCCTGCTATTCATGTATCAATGCCAAGGAGTCCCCAAGGCCTGAAGTGGAGGCTGCAAAGTGAACCCGTGTCCACACAACCTAGGGTGGGAATGCTGGTGTCTGCACAGCGGTACTGGTGCCATTTGAATCTATGATGACTCACGTACCTTCTGTTGTATAGAGAAATGTTACTCAATGTTTTTAGATATCTGTGTTATCAAAATGTATTCTAAAAGTCTCTATTCAAAGCAATAGTTTTTCTATGTAGAAGATGAAGATAACATAATATATGATGAAAAATAGATGGCAGAATACATGTAAACATATGCAGGTAATTAAAAGATACTGACCAATGTTGCTACCAATGTTGCCGCTGTTTTCATTACAAATATATGTATGTGTGTGTTTCATTCTGTCCTTCTGTACTCATTCCAGAATTAGATCATGTCCTGTCTCAGGACTGTAATAATATTTTAAATGTTAAATTTATTCCTCAAATTAATGGCTTTTAATGACTTGAAAAACCTTTTTAATAATCCTCTGAAATAGTGAACTGTCTGCCTAGAAAATGCTGATCTGTGAAATATTGATTTGTAATTTTCATGATTCTCCAGGTTTAAAAACAAACCATGTAATTTTTTTTTTTTTTGAGACAGAGTCTTGCTCTGTTGCCCAGTCTTGGTCTGGCGCGATGTCGGCTCACTGCAAGCTCCGCCTCCTGGGTTCATGCCATTCTCCTGCCTCAGCCTCCCGAGTAACTGGGACTGCAGGCACCTGCCACCACGCCTGGCTAATTTTTTTGTATTTTTAGTAGAGACAGGGTTTCACCATGTTAGCCAGGATGGTCTCGATCTCCTGACCTCGTGATCCACCTGCCTCGGCCTCCCAAAGTGCTGGGATTACAGGCTTGAGCCACCGCGCCCGGCCTATTTTAATTTTTTGATTTTTATTTAATTTATTTTTTATTTCAATAGGTTTTGGGGAACAGGTGGTTTTGGTTACATGAATAAGTTCTTTATGGTGATTTAAGAATAGACCATTTTAAATAATGATTTTTTTGTTTTCTGTGAATTTCACTTGTAGGGTGAAATATAAAATGATGATATTTTCCATTTTATTACCAAATTACACTGGTTAAGACTATAGGATCATTTGATAAATTTTTAGTTCCAATGAGCAAAAATCTCAACTTACACTGTATTAAATAGTAAATGAATGTTGATATTTGTATCAGTCCTTTTAGTGGTGCTATAGAGGAATACTGAGGCTGGGTAATTTATAAAGAGGTTTATTTGGCTCATGGCTCTGCAGTCTGTACAAGAAGCACAGCACCAACATCTCCTTCTGGTGAGACTTCAGTAAGCTTTTGCTCTGGCAGAAGACAAGGGCAGAAAGCATCACATAGCGAGAGAGGGAGCAAGATAGAGAGAGGAGGCTCCAGCCTCTTTTAAACAATCCATTCTCCAGGGAACTAACTAGGCAGAACTCACTCAATACCAGAGTGTGCCAAGCCATTTATGAGGGATTCGCCCCCTTGACCCAAACACTTCCCACTAGGTCCCACCTCCAACACTGGGGATCCTGGTTCATCATGAGATTTGATGGGAAACAAATCCAAGCTGAGTCAATACTCAAGTTAACATAAAGTCCAGAGAAGAAGTTTTCAGAGAAAGCTTTATCTAATTGACTCATTTTTGTCACTACAATCTAATTTATTCTTACCGCTCTGTGGGCGGCAAGCCACCCAGGTGCCAAGGCAAGAGATGGAGGGCATGAGCTGTTCCAGTATAATAAAAGATATAAAATAAGAATAGTTATACTAGATATAGATATGATTATATATGAATGTCATTAATCATTAGTTTGTAGCAATTACTGTTTATTCCAGTATTATAATAATCCTTGCTCTACAATCATAACCGAGGAAAAACCAGGCCATACAAAGATAGGAGCTGCAGGGACATAGTGAGAAGTGACCAGAAGACAAGTGTGAGCCTTCTGTTATGCCCGGGCAGGGCCACCAGAGGGCTCCTTGGTCTAGCGGTAACGCCAGCATCTGGGAAAATGACTGTTGCCAAGCGAACTGTAGTCTAGCAGTAGCGTCAGTGTCAAGGAAAAGCACCCTCTACTTAGCAGACCAGGAAAGGGAGTCTCCCTTTCCCCTGAGGAGTTCAGAGAAGACTCTACTCCTCCACCTCTTGTGGAGGGCCTGACATCAGTCAGGCCCGCCCGCAGTTATCCAGAGGCCTAACGGTCTCATCTGTGATGCTGTGCTTCAGTGGTCACGCTCCTAGTCCACCTTCATGTTCCATCCTGTACACCTGGCTCTGCCTTTTAGATAACAGTAGTAAATTAGTGAAAGTAATAAAAGTCTCTGATATGCAGAGATAATGGCGTAAGCTGTCTTTCTCCTCTCTTTCTCTCTGCCTCGGCTGCCAGGCAGGGAAGGGCCCCCTGTCCAGTGGACATGTGACCTACATGACCTTACCTATCATTGGAGATGGCTCACACTCCTTACCCTGCCCCTCTGTCTTGTATCCAATAAATAACAGCGCAGCCTGGCATTCGGGGCCACTACCAGTCTCCGCATCTTGGTGGTAGTAGTCCCCAAGGCCCAGCTGTCTTTTCGTTTATCTCTTTGCCTTGTGTCTTTATTCCTACAATCTCTTGTCTCCACACACGGGGAGAAAAACCCACCGACCCTGTGGGGCTGGACCCTACACCTCTCCACTGTGCTTTCCATTGTGCCAGTTCCATATTAAGGGGCTTTAGAATTGACGCTAAGAAATCCTGGTGTTTTATACTCCTTGTTCATATATGGTGCTCATTCTTATAACTCCAGCAGTAATTCTGAGATTAAACCCAACTGGGCAATACATCCTTGGAGTTGGATTGGGATATATATTTCCAAAACAAAACAGCCTGTTAAATAGTAATTGAGATCTATGGAAGAAGAAAATAGCTGCTTTAGACGAAAGAATACAAATGTTCGCTCTTCCATCTGTGAACATAGCTCAGAGTTAAAGAATGTAAGTGGAAAGATAAGCTGGAATTTCAAGGAGGAGTCATTATAGATCTGAGGGACATAAAGAAAGATGGCTCCTTTCTCTCTTTTGCCTAGAAAAAAACAAACATGTTTAAAGAAGAAAATAGAGGAGAGTAAAGAGGAAGAAAGTGATCTTCACTACAAATAAATACTAAACATAGGAAAAGACGCTCTGCTAAAACTGGGTCCAGTTCATTCTTATATATGGTATCAGAGCACTGTGTTAGGAGGTTTCACATAGCAGGGATATGATGCATTGAAAGACCACTATCTTTGAACATAAGATGATTTCGTTATCTGGCAATGAACAAGACTACAATTGGCTGTATTTTTCAGAAAATGTAAGTGTTCAACTTCCTTAATATGTTCCCCCTTCCTCTCACTGTCCATGCTGAGGAATGAACAGTAATAATGAACAGTAATAATATACTAAGTGGACCCGGGTGCCCAGTGCCCCACCTGCCCTGAGTAATAGAATCTCCAGGGGAGGAACTCAGGGGGAGCAGGGACAGAGCAACAGTGAAATGTTATCTGTTTGTTTACTACCTGTCCCTGCCATTAAAATGAAAACTCTATGAGGGCAAGGCTTCTTTTGTATTTGTTCAAAATGCACTCTGCCTAGGAGAGTTCAAGATGTTGATACTGTTATTTGTATACTATTGTATACAAATAATGATCCTGTTATCTGTGTAATTCTACAAATGTTTTTTATTTGGGTTTTGGAATAAATGAAGAATTGCTATACCAGAGTTTAAAAGCTGAAGCAATTTCACCTACCACCCCCAGGAGGAGCTGTGACACCTTAGGTCTGCTAGTGACAGAAGGACTTGGGAGGTCTTGACATGTTATTTGAGAACCTGGTAGACCTAAAAGCAGTGACAAGGGAGATTCCTAAGTCTGTGGTGACTCATTTTCTGAGATATTGTTTATGCTGAGGGGAATATCAGAGATCTGGTCTGGATTTATTGAAGAGCCTATGAGATGTCCAGGAGAAACTTAAAATACGTATTCAAAATTCAAAAGAGAGTCTGAGATAGATAAATTTGAGCACTTTATTCCATTTAGTGGTACAAATATATTTCACATGCTGATATCAAATTTATGTTTCAATTGTGTGTTGAAATTACATGCTCATAAACACAGGGTCTATTATAAAAGTTATTTACGCATTCAAGTTGACTGCTGTTGATTTGAAAGAGTGTTGATGATGTAAAAAATTTACATTAAGAAACTTTGTTAAACTTTATTAAAAATTTTAGTTTTAATTTAACTCCTGAGCCTTGTAGGCATACAATCACATTTCTGGAGTAATGGTATTTTTTTTTCTCCTCTTTCCACTGTTTGTCTTCACGGAGGCAATTTTGCTCTCAATGCTCTCTGAAACTTTGCGTAGTCTCCTCAGGCACCAAGCTGTATTAATGAGGTTCCCTGGAGTTGGGCCCAAGTACATTAGGCAGTGAATGGCAGCAAGATGATGCCACAGCGCCAAGATTACCTAACAATATCTTAGAACTCAAATATGAGTTTGAAAGAGTTCCTGAAGCCACAGATAAGTGAAAAAACTCCTAGCAGACAGTAAGGGAATCAGGCTTCCATATCTATGCTTCTATCCTCAACTTGCCTAACACCAAGTTCTCAAAAACTAGAACTACCATATGATCCAGCAATGCCATTACTGGATATGCATCCAAAGGAAATAAAATCAATATGTCAAAGATCTATCTGCACTTCCATGTTTCTTGCAGCACTATACACAATAGCCAAGATATGGAATCAAACTGGGTCCATCAACAGATAAATGGATAGAGAAAATGTGGTATATCTGCACAATGGAATAGCATTCAACCATAAAAAGAAGGAAATTCTGTCATTTATGACAACATGGACGACCTTTGAGGACATTATGTTAAGTGAAATAAGCCAGATGAAGAAAGACAACCACCTCATGATCTCATTCGTATACGGGATCTAAAAAAGTTGATCTCATAGAAATAGAACATTATGGTGGTTGCCAGAGCCTGGGGTGGCTAGGGGAGAGGAGATGTACTGGGGAGATGTTGGTCAAAGATACATAATTAGTTAAATAGGAGAAACAAATTCAAGAGATCTATGATACACCAAAGTAACTATGACTAGTGAGCATTCTATCCTTGAAAAATGCTGAATGGATGTTACATGTTCTCACCACAAAAATAAGAATTATGTGAAGTAAAGCACATGTTAGTTAGCTAGAATTAGCCATTCCACAATGTATATAAACTTCAAAATATCATATTGTACATGATAAATACATACAGCTTTATCTGTCAATTGAAAATATATACATTTGAAAAAAAATGGCAACAACATTACTTAATACTTTTCTAACTCCAATTATAATAATCTGTATTCTCCAAATGTTTTATGATCAAGAAACTAAGAATGATAATATTCATTTAAAAACTTTGGGATGCAGTTAAAACAATACTCAGAGGAAAACTTACAACTTTAAATGATTACAGTGTATGAAAAGAATTGTTTAAAATTGACAATTTTCTGGGGCTCCCCTTACTTCCACTGCTTTCTTTGTTTGAAGGCTATTAAATACTAAACTTAGTACTCATTAAAGGTTGTAGAGTCAGGTGTAGTTTTGGGTAGACCTCAAAGTCTCATTAGAAGCCACAGGTTTTGAACACATACACATGAAAGTTCTCTAGGTGGAGACTATAGGGAAACAACGGCAAGGAAGCTGATAGGCTGGGAATGATAAGATCAAAACATAGAGATTAGTTTAATGTTATCATTGTTTTCTCACCAGACACAACAAAACTTCATTTAGACAACAAATAATTAAATAACCTAACTGTTATTTAATCCTTATTGATTAGAATGGGGTGGTACACAGATTATTGCCTCCTTGAGTATTCTGAATTCCAAAATTTAAGGTAATGTCTTTGTTCTCTACATACTCCTTCCATGTAAGATGTTAGGTGAAAGTTGGCCAGTAGTGCAATGGGGTTAAGCGGAAAGGTCACCTGATAATAGTTTATGCCAAGAGTACAAGAGGAAACCCTTTAACCTTGGTATTACGTAGTTGAATAATATCAAAGAAGAATGGAGATGTTTAAGAAGAGAGAGAAATAAGTAAGAGAGATCCTAGTGGTCATTAGTGGTCATTTAGCAAGAACAAACCAGATGAAATAGATGAAATAAAAATTCCAGGGATTTAAGGAGAGCAAGACTGTAAGATCTGCGCCCAGGTTACATGCCGCTTTCATATTTATCCTTGTTTTCCCCCTCTTATTGGAGGGAAAACTGGAGAACTCAGAGCGTTAGCAAAGAGTCACAATGACTGTGTGGATGAGGGTGAGCACGCTGAGAGGGAGGAAAAATTTCCTTTAATGCTACTATTTGGAATCTAAGCTAGATCAATCTTGGTCTTTGTTTCTGTTTTCCTTAGAGGTGGAAATGATGAGTTTGGCAAAAAACAGGGACTTGGCCATGTGAACTTACCCCTGCTCGGAAATGAGATTATTGGCACAGCTGGACAATGTGAGGAAGGCTGTCCTAGTCTCTGCCATATCAAGTGTGTCAGGCACAGCATGGGGGCAGCAGAAACTACAGAAACAAAAAGGAAGTGAGTTACATGGGCATGGAGAAGCATTATAAACACCACAGGGCCACCCAGTTCCACATTCTGAATATTTTCAGTAGCAGCTGAGGCAATCCCACCGAGAGCATTTGGAGGTTTTTGTAACAGGGTTCATCACTGTGAGAGGTGTATTATCCCTCTGTTGGCAGAAGTAATATGCAGCATCCTCAGATTTCATGCTATTAATTGTCAGGATAATAATCTATCCCATACCCACTGCCACTGAATTGAGGTGGGATTCCAGAAACGAGAGTAGTAGCATCTTTAATAATGAGTTTAGGAGCTTCTTCTGGCTCCTGTTGGTACCAGTTCATATCATCATCAATGTCTTGGCTGGCTTTGCAGGAGATGGTGACTTTGTCTCCTGGAGTCGCTGACTCACTCGCCGGAGACTGAGTGAGTATCGTTTCTGTCCTGGCATCTGATTATGGAGGAAAGTAAAAAACATAAATCAACTACATCATATTTGGAGAGAATGAGGAAAATCAATTCTTTATGAAACTATATTTTTGTGGAGATGTGGAGAACCTAGGGACATGGGGAAGAGGAATTGTTTCATTAACCAGAGATCCAGAGGAAGAGGAAGCTGAGGAGCTGAACCTGGGATGCCGTGGCCTTGGCCCCGACCTGCAGGTGGTAGTTGCCTAATCAGTTTGACAGCATATATGATAACTGCAGAGATGATAGGGGACTATATAAGGAAAAAAATGCGAATTATATGGTACATGATAAGACATGGGGAGAGAGTGCTTAAATGGCAGAATGTGTGAAACCTAACCCATGAGATCCACATGGTTTTATCTTCACAACTGTGCACACTCAGAACGTCATGATTAATGTAACCTCTTGGGCACACTGTTATCATCTTTCCCTTTCTTTGCTTTTCTGCAACAAAACTCATCATTCTGCAGGCTTTAGTGTTATATCTTCTGTGGTTCTGATCCTTAGTACCTACTAGTGGTAGACTCCATGGTGATACTCTTAACATTAGCAACAATTACCCACTCTTTGAGCACCATACCCAGGATCCTATTCTGTTACTCTCAGTGAAATCCGGGGCGAGAGAGGCTTCACTTGAATACTGCACACTCAATTCCCTGATTACTGGAATCAGATCCAGCTGAAAAACTGGAAAACAGATCCAGCTGCATAACTTGTAGGCCCCATTGGGCAGGGGGAAAATGCAGGGCTGCTTGTTGAAACAGGAGGAGAATTCCCTTTAAAATATTTTATTAGTTTTAAGATATAATAATAACATGAGTAGCAAGATAGACTTCATATAATTCAAGATGTCTATTGATACATTCTATCACTGTCTCTTCCACTACAAGAAAAAATATTGTAAATAGTTTTTCTCACTAATAATTGATTAATCTGAAGCTTCATATGAAAATAATGTTCTTTTTTTATCAAATATAACAATACGTTTACACTTAATTTTTACCTCTAATACTGTGGAAATTTGTTTTGCATTGTTGTAGCAGTTTTCAAAACTGGAGAATCTACTCTTTGAAGAATTCTAATAGCTCCCTGATATATTTTATTACAGTGTTCCTATGTATGCTTTTATTTGTGTTTATTGCCTGAGCATCAGCAGGTCCTGTCCTGGTGCTCAGGCTGGAGAGTTAAAATTAATTACACTTCAGTTTAATTGCAATTTATTAAGCCACACAAGTATATGAAAACAGTAGTGCTTAGAATTTTGATTAATAGCTACAGCTAACAGAGCATATTCTATGTTCCTAGGCCCCATACCAAGCACAACGTCTCCTCTATGCTTCCTATCAGGTCTGTGAGATATTTTTTTAATCACTCCTTGAGGATCACCTGGTTGATATGTTAAATAAATTGCAAGTTCAAACATCTAGCTAAAAGACGAGTCAGCGTTTAGACATAAGTTTGTCTGATCGCAAACGCCTTGGCATGCAGTCTGTTTACAGTGATGCATGATTGTCCTCAGATCTGCCTATGTTTTACTTTCTCATTGTGTGGACCTTCTCAGTGTAATTCCACACTTTATTTGTAACATTGTGCTGACTCGGTCTTCCTCATCCTTCATAGTGTCTATAAAAGAGAGAATCACAACCAATTACAAACTAGCTGTCTACCCTGACAAATTAAAGCCAATTTTAAAACTTTTTATTTTACATGACTGCCATCCCAACCTTTGAGGTCCCTTGTGGTATCAGAGGCAGTGGGTGCCACACAGATTTCTCACTCCAATCAGAATACCAGGTTGATACAGCTGCAAGTATTCCTGTCAACATGACTGAACCTTCCTCCCATAGAGCTTCAGTCCTCAACAAAATTCTCCTTTGAGGTGGATTCAGTACCTTAGGTTCCAGCACTCACCTCTCTCTGGTTTTGGAAGCAGTGCTATAAAGCTTTTCAGATGCTGATTTTCATGTGAAATACTGTCGCTCAGCCTCTTTCTAGATTTTTTGAAGATTAAAGCCAATGTATTAGATTTTGATTTTGATTTTCTTCCCTTACATTTCTCCTTCCCCAACAACTATCCAAGTCATCCCAGAGTGTCATTTCTTTATTCTCCAATGATTGCCTACTCATGATTCTGATTAAATATGAGCATGGAGGTAAAATAGGAATAAGACAGTACTAGTTTCCAAGGCAGCAGGTCACATGACCCCACTGAGAAGACAAGAGACAGTAAGCAGCAGGTACCAAGCAGGACCTTGCTGATAAGACAGGATACAGTAAAGAAACCAGCCTAAACCAGCTAGAACCAAGATGGTAATAAAAGTGATCATCACTGTTCATTATATGCTAATTATAATGTATTAGCATGCTAAAAACCACTCCCACTCCCACCAGTGTCATGACAGTTTACAAATGCCATGGTGACACCTGGAAGTTACCCTGTATGGTATGGACTGGGGAGAAACTCTCAGTTCCAGGAGCTCTCCACCCCTTTCTCAGAAAACTCATAAATAATCTATACCTTGTTTTGCAAATAATCAAGAAATATCCATAAAATAGTCAGCTAGTAGCCCCCTCCTTTCCCCACCACTCTACTCTACCTATGGAGTAACCCTGCTTTGCCTATGGAGCAGCCACCCTTTTATTCTTTGACTTTTTAAGAAACTTGCTTTTACTTTACTATGTTGGCTGACTCTTGAATGCTTTCTTACAGTAAGCCAATAACTCAGTTGGTCTCCCAGGCTGAGTCTCAATTTGGGGTTCACCTACAACAGAAAGTCTCACAATTCTGTGTTTCAAAAGTTTACTTACTGGTTCTGTAATTGAAAGGCTTGGAAATTACTAGCCTTAAGACCCTTTGTAAGATCAGAAGAAAAAAGAATGAGACTAAGACATGCTTTGATGAATCCGATGTCCCTACCCAGGGCTCACATATTCTAAATATGTTCTGCTTCATATTTTCTTTTATAAGTCTAAATACTTTGTGTTTTATATTTAAGAGTTTAATCCATTTGGAAAGTATTTTTTGTGTATGTTATAAAAAAAATCTGATAGCATTTTTCCCATATGAATAAGATACATTGCCTAAAATTATTTACGAAATAGTTCATTCTTTACCCAGTGATCAGCAATACACACATGGACACACACACACACACACACACACAAACACACACCTGCATTAAAATGCATCCAAATGGTAATGTCAGTGGTTGACTTAGTAGAATAAAGTAGCGCTTAAATTTTCTATTTCAGCACTTCTGTTATATTCTCAGTGGTAAAAAGGCAAAATGTGTCTCTTCCCATGAAGATAAATTATGACTTCTCAGTGCCTGAAGAACAGCTAATATGTACCTCTGGCTTTTCCCAGTCTAGTGATAAAGATAGAATAGTGCTGAAGGAATATCATCTGGGTAGAAGGTGGGCGGAAAAGATCTGTTGATGGAATTAAAAAATAAAATATTTCAGGGAAGCAGCTATGCTAGAAGCCAAGTGCTGATAAATTCTCACCAGAAGCCCCGGTACTTGACTGACTGATACAACTCTGAGTGGAGGAGGAAAGCAGCAGAGATGGAAGGGAAAATGCAAGGACTTGGAGAAAGAGCTAGAGCTCTTTACTAGGCAATCTAGGTGACTGGTCATTAAGAGGATTTCAGAAAAGAAAACGGAGACAAAATCAACCACCTGAAATGGTCCATGGCCCCATGCTCTGTCTTCCACTCTTTGCCCAACAACCAAGTGCTACAAAGGATCTGCTAAACAAAGCCCCTAAGGACACAGAGCTCAGGCCCAATTCTGAATGGTGGTGAGGGAAGGTAATCATAAAATGTACCCAGATGTATTTGGAAAAATCAGGGAGAATTCTTGTGCAATATTTTGAAAAATAGAAGATTGAATAGAGTAATTCCATCAAAGATAAGTAACTTTAAATGAAATGGTACTGCAAAATTGCAAATGCATCATGGGGAAGAGATCTGTGCCTGGTGAGAGAACATAGCAAGACAATGGCAAATTAAACTACTATTTTGAAAAATACGAAATTATTTTCTGCAACAAATAATTGTACATTTAAAAGACACCGAAAAACTCACATACAATTTATAACAAAAGTGAGATATTTAACAGGAAAATTATATTAAAATAAATTTATCAGGCTATAGGTTGAAGGAAAAGAAAAGCAGAACTAGGAATCATAATATAAATGAAAAAAATGTAATCAGACTAGGAAAAATGAGTCAAGGACACATAGGGCAAGCTTAGTAAAATATTAGAATTCATGGAGTATAAATAAAACAGTGGAATCAATTACAGAAGACATTATAGAAAGGTTATACAACAGACCACCAGTATATGTTGATCATGTATTTTATAAAGAAGAAAAGAGATCCAGATAAACACAATCAGAAATGACAAAGAGGACATTACCACTGACCCCACAGAAGTACAGAAAACCTTCAGAGACTATTCTGAATATATCTATGCCCACAAGCTAGAAAATCTAGAGGAAATGAATAAATTTCTGGAAATATACAGCCTACCAAGACTGAAGTAGGAAAAGACTGAATCCCCAAACAGACCAATAATGAGTTCAACTGAATCAGTAACAAAAAGCCTATCACCCAGGAAAATTTCAGGACCAGGTAGTTTCACACCCATATTCTACCAAATGTATAAGGAGGAACTGGTAGCATTCCTACTGAAACTATTCCAAAAAATAGGAGGAGGGACTTGTTTCTAACTCATTCTATGAGGCCAGTATCATCCTGATAACCAAAACCCGGCAGGAACACAAGAAAAAAAGCAAACTTCAGGCCAATATCCATAATGAACATTGCTGCAAAAATATTCAACAAATATTAGCAAATCAAATCCAGCAGCACATCAAAAGCTAATCTTCCACAATCAAGAAGGCTTTATCCATGAGCTGCAAGGTTGGTTCAACATACACAAATCAATAAATGTGATTTACCACATAAACAGAACGAAAACAAAAACAATATGATTCATCTCAGTAGGTGCAAAAAAATCTTGCAATAAAATTCAACATCACTTCACATTAAAAGTCCTCAACACACTATGCATTGAAGGAACATACCTCAAAATAATAAGAGCCATCTATGAAAAACTCAGAGCCAACATCATGCTGAATGTGCAAAAGAAGATAAACAAATGGCCAACAAACACATGAAAAAATGTTCAACATCACTAATGATCAGGGAAATGCAAATCAAAACCACATTGCGATACCACCTGACTCCTGCAAGAATGACCATAATCAAAACATCAAAAAACAGTAGATGTTGGCGTGGATGCAGTGAACAGGGAACACTTCTACACTGCCGGTGTAAATGTAAACTAGTACAGCCACTATGGAAAAATAGTTTAAATTTAACATTGAGTACAATTATATTAAATTTTAAAATCCAGGACCTCAGATGCACTAGCCACATTTCAAGTGCTCAATGGCCACGTGGGTTTAGTCACTAGACTCTAATGCTACTATAATGCTTCGCACAAATGCAGAATATTTCCATCGTTGCAGAAAGTTCTATTGAACAGTGCTATTCAAGAAGATTTCGTGATAACTAACGAGAGTTTTTGAAAAACATAGTAGAAGATTTTCAAAACTCAGGGAGTGGAGAGAGATAGGACAAGAGAAACTCTGTGCTTAAGTACTAAATTTTAGAAATCTACATTATTTATCTGTCATTGAACAAGTGATTCACTTCTTGTAAACTCCTTTGATGAGCTTCTCTTATGCAAGATGTAATTCTTGATTTTTCTATGATAAAGAGTACCTCTTGTTCCAAACTGTGTCTATGCTAGGAGTCCTTCCCTGTGTAGACAGACATCTAGAAAAAGCAGAGTTTATATTACTTCTGGCAATAAGACAGCCAGTGACCTAACAGAGTCTCACTTTTAGGCCAGTGGCTGAGTCATGGCACTAAATGGTCTTGTCAGGCCACAAAGCCATAGAGGAGAAATGTTTCTGTGAAGGTAACAGTGGCCATCAGTGGGCCTAGTGAACAGGGTTGTAGGGACAGTGAGATGGACAACTGGAAAATGAGGTTAAGTCTAATTGGAGAGGGCTGGCCTGTGGCTGCAAATGACCTAGGCCTACATTCCGTAGTTAGGGGTTGAAAGGATAAGAAGAGAAGTGACTGTAAGAGATGGAGAAGGAGCTGTGCCAATGTCCAGAGGAGACTCAGGAGAGGGACATGTGGGAAAGAGACAGAATAAATTCATCCTGGTTCCTTCTACTTTTTTCGTGTGACTGCTCCTATCTTTGAAGTGTTTTCTATGCAAAATATTTAAGACCACAAGGGGACAAGAGAGGTCTCCAGGCAGCCTGTGGCCAGTACCGTTAAACTGCTTCTCACATGCTTGTGTATTGACTGTGCTCAGCTGTTCCTGCCAGATGAGCTCCTGTGTGAGGGGCCCAAAGGGAGGCTGGGTCTGTGGGCTTGCCCTGGTAGGGAAGTTAGTGTTCAGGGCTCAATCACTGTGGGAGGACTCTTCAGAGTTTGAAGACAGAAATAGGTTGCAAAGTCCTCTGGCTCCAGGTCTTCAATGGTGAGAGTAAATTCTGTCCCAGATCCACTGCCACTGAACCGGATGGGCACCCCGTCGACTTGGGTGGAAGCACGGCAAATGAGAATCTTAGGGCTCTGCCCAGGTCTGTGCTGGTACCAGGATAAGTAGTCCTTCCCGTCCGTGTAGAGGAGCCTCTTACTGGCCCCGCAGGGAGACTTTCTTTCCCAGGGAGGAGGGCAGAGACTCTGCAGCCTGGGTGAGCACAATCTGCCCATTGGAACCTGAAATCAGAAGCACACAGGGTTAATCCAGAGGTGCTGTGAGATCCTATTAAAGCTGGAATGTGCCCACAAGGGTGAGGACAAACCCTAACCAGGCCTGTGGCGTTAGTGGTATTTGTTTCTTGCCCCTCCCAACACCACTCTTCTCAGGGAGCACGAGGAACACCCTGAAGGAGCTGTCCACAGGGACCTTATCTCACCTGGAACACAGAGCATCAGGAGCCCTAGGAGCTGGGATAGCACCATCTTTCTGCCTCTCACCAGCCTGACTCTGACAAAAGGCTTTATTTATTAGGCTCAGTCACAAGACCGTGCCTGTGGTGGGGTCAGTGAGGACATTTATGCAAATCCTCATCCAGGATGAAGGCAGGGCTCCTGAAATTCAAGGTTGTGGTCACACCTGGTGATGCACCAACCAGAGCATCCTCTGGGCCACCTGCCCTGCCCTGCCCTGGGGATGTCACGATATGCCTGTGCTTGTGGTTATGTGAGCTCCCCCAACAACACCCAGTGTAAACAGACATTTGGTAGTGACAGGGGTGCAGCTCCTGTGTTCATAATTCCCCAGCAGGGCCCTATGTCACCTCTAAGATATACCATGGTACCGCCTATAAAAGAACAAGAGCAGTCCTCTATGAGGCATCAGACAACGCCTGTGTCCCTGTGACTCAGAAATACAAGGTCAGTTGTCCCCAGGTGTTGCTTTGCTCCTTTTCCTGTGGACATTTATTGGGTGCTGAGCTGTGATTCCAGAACAGTAGAATGGCCAACTCTTCTTTCTCAACTTATCCTCACTGTAGACTTAGCCCCTTGGTTGTTTAGCTATTCATTAAACAAGCTGAATCGTGAGATGAACTCAGACAAAGGTTTGTTATCTTCCCCCGTGGTGCTAATTTCCACCTGAGGGGTCATTTTTCTTGCCCATTGGATGAAATCACCAGCAAATCTCACACCATTTTTGGTAAATCTGAAATAATACCATCATATGGACATTTTTTGTCACAGTCGAGTCTTCTTTGGGTGTGTGGTATTGCTTGCCCCCTGAAGAAGCACTGGTCTTCCGCTCCCTCCCCTCCCCCAGCTTGGGTTCCCCATGGGCTGCTGTCTGAGGTGGGGAGGGGTCAGGTGGCACCTCTCTCCTGAGCTCACTTTCCTTGCACGGATCTCACTGCCACCAGCTCCCTCAGTGTGAGGAGAGTAGACAACTTGTTCCAGTGCTGGAAGTCAGTGCCTCGCTTAAGAAATCCACCTCTCATCATTGGACTCCCACTCTGCAGAGCAGCACTTCAGCCAGCCTCTCCTTTAGTTGCCTCAAAGAGAAAGAAATCTGACACAGATCTCCTGTGTTCATGCCAAGCTTTTTTTTTGAGACAGAGTCTCACTCTGCTGCCCAGGCTGGAGTACAGTGGCACAATCTTGGCTCACTGCAACCTCTGCCTCCTGGGTTCAAGTGATTCTCCTGCCTCAGCCTCTGGGGAGTAGCTGGGATTACAGGTGCCTGCCACCATGCCCAGCTAATTTTTGTATTTTAGTAGAGATTGGATTTCACCATGTTGGCCAGGCTGGTCTTGAACTTCTGACCTCAAGTGATCTGCCCGCCTCGGCCTCCCAAAGTGCTGGGATAACAGGTGTGAGCCACTGCGTCCGGCCTCATGCCAAGCTTCTAAAGACACATGTCACACTCCTCAAGGAGTCCCAGAGTGGGAAGGTGAGACTCAACACTAACAGCTGCCTGAAGAACCCTTTCCTGATTTTTAGCCGTTGATCACCTTAGTATCATTTCTTTATAATATAAAAGTACCAAAGTCAAAAAAAGTGATTTTCAGAAAACATGAGGGAGCGTCTAGTACTTGGAGCCTCATGAGAAATAAGGCTGACAGAGTACCATTTTGCAAGGAGGAGAAATATACTGAACTTAGAGAGTTTATAGAAGGACTAATGTGAACACTAGACGTGAGCTTGCATCGACCTCACTATCAGGACCATGAAGAAGGAAAGTCTTGGACCCCTGAAGTCAGTTCCTAAGGGGAAGCAGCCCTGGAGGTGAGGGTGTGTTGCAACCTTCTGGGCAAGGGAGGTGTTTAATTCCTGCTCCTCTGGAGCCTGGCTGTCTCTTTCCCAGCTCCCTCCCTCTCTTAGCTCCACCCACCAACTCTTCAAGATCTACCTAGAACATGTTTTCTCTGAGCCTGTCTCAGCTACAAGTGGTATCTAACTCCTGGCTTTGCACTGCCTTTCAGCTCCTCCTTCTGCTACAGTCTGACAAATTGTCTTCCTAGACAATTCTGGTCAAATTTCTATGTGGAAAATATGTGACTACCAATTAATCTCCATCATCCATCTTTGACATATGTTTATACTAGCCCATGTCATAAACCCTTGGTAAGTCTTTACATTGGCTAAGCCTGGGTCAGGTGACACTTTTCCCCCAGAAGTATATCAATATTTTCAGTTCCAATATGTGGTTTATAACTTAAGCACTGCTACTTCAATAACTGGCCTAGTCTGGTAATTCATAACGATATGTGGGCAGAGAATTTCCCTCAGAAATGGGCAGATACTTTTTCTGGCCCGCATTTGTAAAGGCCCCGCCTAGAAAACCATAGAAAGTAAACTTTCTCTAATATGTCATCTCAATTTTTCTTGTTCCTGGCTTTTTTGCTATTCTGTCTAATATCCCCAGTGCCATCTAGTCAATTGCTCTCCCACATACACCCTGTGTTATTATCTTCATAGCATTTATCTCTATCTGACATTGTAGGGAGAATTGATTAGAAGTGAAATTTATTTCATTGGAAGAGGGAATAGTCAGAGTTAGGGTTATGTAATAGAAATAACATAGTTAAATTATTAAAATGGGAATGTGATAAGGTAAATGAGATATGTAATAATTTAATAATACATTATTAAAATGGGAATGTGATAAGGTAATAATCCAAGCAAGGGAGAGCGAAGGTGACCATATGACTCTGAAATGGCTGACATTGCTGTGGACCCAAAAGTAAGGTACTAAAAATCAGAGCTGATCATGTGAAATGGAAGGTTCAAGAGGGGCCACAGATACCTGCCTGCTTCTTGTTTCCACGGAAACTGGGCCCTCATTTCATGAAAATTGGCTAGATAGAAAAAAATAAAATAACTTCACTTACTTATCAGGGCATGAGAAATCGCATGTGGTTTAACTAGTCTCTGTTTGGAGTAAGTTGCTGGGAGCCACTTAGGAAAGTGTTGTGTAGAAGACAAATTATTAGCTCATGAAAAATGATGTGAGTAATGGATACAGGGTAGACACTGGACCTGTGTGCTGGAGAGCTGTCCATTTGCACAGGGATGTGTTGGTGCCTGTACCTAACACAACACAGTAATACATGCATCCTTGTTGTCTCCGTTTCCTGAGGGAACTCCAAAGGGAGCAGGGAGGAATAGTTCCTGGCCCTCCCAAGTTTCTGACTTCATAAACATTAAAGTCACAAAGGAAGAAACAGGAGTGGGAAGGCAGGAACTGCAGGGATGTTGGAGCTGTGATTCCCAAGGGTCTGTCATTGATAATATGCTCTTAAGGGAATTTTTCTAATTATTTATTTTAAATTAATTTCAAACTTACAGATAATTGCAAAACTAATTCTGATTTTTTTTAAATTTCTTTGCCTAGCTCCCAGTGATTAACATTTTACTGTTGGTAGCAATACCCTCTCTATACACTTTTTATGTAGATATACATTCTTTTTTTTTTTTTTTTTTTTTTTTTTTACATTTTGGTAAGTTTTTTTATAATTTCAACTTGTATTATAGATTAAGGGGTATATGTGCAGGTTTGTTACATGGGTATATTGCATGACATTGAAGCTTGGAGTAGAAATGGGAAGGCCAAGGTTGAGGAGGTACATCCAGTGAGAGCCATCTTGCCAGTGGGGACTGTCTATGGAGTCTTAAGGTGGCGCAGGGCATCATACGTCAAGGGGGTTGAATATTCTAGCTCAAGTCTCTCCTTCTCTTATAAAGCCATTAATGCCTCACTCTCATTACCTCATTTAATCCTAATTACCTCCCAAAGGTACAGATGGCCAACAAACGTATAAAAAATGTTCAACATCACTAATGATCAGAAAAATGCATGCCTTTTTGTGGCTGATTAGTATTCAGATATAGATATAGATATGGATATCTCACAGTTTCTTTATCCACTTGTTGATTTGTTGATTGGTGAGCATTAGGGTTGGTTCCACATTTTTGCAGTTGTGAATTGTGTTGCAGTAAACACGTGTGTGCAAGTATCTTTTTCATGTAATGACTTATTTTCTTCTGGTTAGATACCCAGTAGTGGGATTGCTGGATCAAATGGTAGTTCTACTTTTAGTTCTTTAAGGAATCTCCACACTGTTTTCCATGGCAGTTGTACTAGTTTACATTCCCACCAGCAGTGTAGAAGTGTTCCATGTTCACTGCATCCATGCCAACATGTATTATTTTTTGATTTTTTGATTATGGCCATTCTTGCAGGAGTAAGGTGGTATTGCACTGTGGTTTTGATTTGCATTTCCCTGATCACAGTGATGTTGAGCAATTTTTCATGCTTGTTGGCCATTTGCATATCTTCTTTTGAGAATCGTCTACTCATGTCCTTCGCCCATTTTTTGATGGGATTGTTTGTTTGTTTTTTCCTGCTAATTTGTTTGAGTTTGTTGTAGATTCTGGATATCGGCCTTTTTTCAGATGTGTAGATTGTGAAGATTTTCTCTCACTCTGTGGGCTGTCTGTTTACTCTGCTCACTGTTCCTTTTGCCATGCAAAAGCTCTTTAGTTTAATTAAGTTCCAGCTATTTATTTTTGTTTTTATTGCATTTGCTTTTGGGTCCTTGGTCATGAAACCCTTGCCTAGACAATGTCTAGAGGGATTTTTCTGATGTTACCTTCTAGAATTTTTATAGTTTCATGTGATGAAAGAATTCAGTAAAGTTTCCAGATATAAAATTAATATACACACATCAGTAACTCTGCTGTACACCAACAGTGATCAAGCTGAGAATCAGTTCAAGAGCTCAACTCTTTTTACAATAGCTGCACAAAAAAATTACTTAGAAACATACTTAACCAAGGAGGTGAAAGACCTCTACAAGGAAAACTACAAAACACTGCTGAAAGAAATCATAGACAACACAAATGGAAACACATTCCATGCTCATGGGTTCGTAGAATCAATATTGTGAAAATGAGTATACTGCCAAAAGTGATCTACAAATTCAATGCAATTCCTATCAAAATACCACCATCATTCTTCACAGAACTAGAAAAAACAATTCTAAAATTCTTATGGAACCAAAAAATAGCCCACATAGTGAAAGCAAGACTAAGAAAAAGAACAAATCTGTAGGCATCACACTACCTGATATCAAACTATACTATAAGGCCATAGTCACCAAAACAACATGGTACTGGCATAAAAATGGGCACATACATCAATGCAACAGAACAGAGAACCCAGAAATAAACCAAAACGTATACAGCTAACTGATTTTCAACAAAGCAAACAAAAGCATAAAGTGGGGAAAGGACACCCTATTCAAGAAATGGTGCTGGGATAATTGGCAAGACACATGTAGGAGAATAAAACTAGATCTCCATCTCTCACCTTACACAAAAATCAACTCAAGATGGATCAAGGACTTAAATCAGTCTCTTTATTTATTACTGGTCTGTTCAAGCTTTCCATTGCTTTCTGATTCAAACTTGGTAAGTTAGAATTTCTAGGCTTTTTATCCATTTCCTTTAGGTTATTCAATTTTTTGGTGTATTATTGTTCATAATAGTCCCTTATGATCCATTTTATTTCTGAGGCATCTGTTGTAATGTCTCCACTTTGATTTCTGATTTAATTGATTTGTGTATTCCCTCTTTCATTCTTAGTTCAGCTAGGAGTTTGGTGATTTTGTTTATTTTTTCAAAGAACCAACTCTTGTTTTTATTGATTTCTTTCTATGCTTTTTCTGTTCTCTATTTGACTTATTTCTGTTCTGATTTTGTTTCTTTCCTTTGCTAATTTTGAATTTAGTTTGTTCTTCTTCTTCTGGCTCCTTGAAGTGTAATGTTTGGCTGCTTACTTGAAATCTTCCTTCTTTTTTAATAAGAATTTATTGCTATAAATAAACTTCCATCTTAGAAGTGCTTTTGCTGCATCTCATGGGTTTTGATATGTTGTGTTTCTGTTGTTGTTTGTCTTAAGATATTTTTTAATTCCTCTTTTGAAATTAAAAATAGAACTGTCATGCAACCCATCAATCTATCTTCTGGGTTTGTATGCAAGGGGGATGAAATCACCAGCTTGTAAAGATATCTGCACTCCTATGTTCATTGCAGCATTATTTACAATAGCCAAGATACAAAAACAACTTAAATGTCCATCATCAAACAAGTAGATAAAGAATATGTAGTTTATATACATAATGGAATATTATTCAGCCTTGGAAAAGTATGAGATTTTGCTTTTTGCCACAACACAGATGGACCTGGAGAACAATATGCCAAGTGAAATAAACCAGGCACAGAAAGAAAAAAAAAATTGCATGATCTCACTTAAATGTGGAATATGAAAAAGGAAGATACTCAAAATATGCATAGCTAGAGAATGAAACAGTGGTTACCATGGGCAGGGAGCAGAAGGAAAGGGGGATATATACAGCAGATACGTAGGATAAACAAGTTTAGATAGTTAATAAAATTGTATTTTATTGGAGATTTTTGTTAAATAAAATGTAGCTGCCCTTGTTACCAAAAAAAGTGAGATGATAAATTTGTTAATCTGCTTCACTGTGGTAACCATTTTACTATCCACATGTATCCCATAACATCATGTTGTAAATCTCAAATATATATATAATTTATTTTTAAAAACTTAGTGTAATAGCTTAGTGTTTGCTGTATCTTTCTTATAAAATTATTAGATTTTATAACTTGTTATTTTAAATTTAGTTTTACTTAATTATAAGTACATACTCTTAGTCACTCCTCCATGCATTAAAATGTCTAACTTCATCCAGTGTGCATGGTAAATTTTTGGAAACCAACAAAAGGGACAGTAAGGGAAGAGAGAAAAAAATCAGAAAGGCAACGAGCTCTAGCAATACTGAGACATTTTGTGTTTCAGACTGATTATGAAGTTATGGGTTTTTTTCTATTACATATTTAAAGATTATTTTTAATTTGTTATGAACTTCATAGCTCTGTCTTCATTCACTTTAACCATTAGTGACTTTTAACAAAGAGGCCAAAAGGTCATCATTCTTTTACCTTTGTAGAGACCAAGAAAATTTATGCAGAAATGTTTTTCTTTGTTCCCACTAATTTTTTTCCGACACTTAAGTCATTTATTTTTTCAATAGTATTTCCTAACTGGTTCTATTATAAGAAATGTAGGCTAGAAAAAATATGCTAAACTCTATCTTTAATTTTAGAAATTTTGATGTGTGTAAACAGCTTGCATTTTATTTCACACATTTTCTACTTCATAAATCTTTGACAAGTAGATTAAAACCTTAACATCAATATTTCCTAACTTCATCAATATTTCCTAACTTCTTCACAGCTGGGAATGCAGCATGAATATATGTAAGTGTGTGTGCTGTGTTTACGTGTATGTTTGTGTGTGATTGTGTATGCATAATTCTTCCCTTACCTACTGGCAAGGACACTCAGAGTGAGGACCATTCCTAGTGAGTGCTTCTCACAAGCCATTTAGCTTTCCCCAAGCACACAGGAATTTGCCTTTGTTTCTCATGTAAGTTTTAATTTAGCCTCTACCTTGGACCATGAACAGACCCTGTCTTTATTTAGACCGTTTTTCCAGGAGAGGGGACCGCTAACATCTGCCCAGTCAAGGTCAGGAGCAGCAGTGTTGGTGATACCTGTGAAACTAGCAACAGGAGAAAAAAGTTCCTAAGCTCCTGATCCACTTCTTACCCAAGAACATCTCTGAGGTCTCCAACCACTTCTATGAGAGTAGGTCTGGGCACATTTCACCCTCACAGTCGGCCTGTGGAGGCTAATGGTGCGTCCAACTTAGCTCATGGCCAAGATGATACTGAAATCTTGGACTTGAGATGAAGTTTGGTCAGTTTCTGCTCTTTTCCTACCACAGGTATTTTCCTAATATGTGTCAAAGCTCACAAGATTATGGCTGAATAGAACTCTATAAAAATACAAGTAGGAACAGATCAGCTTTGAAAAGGTCATGGGTCTATCCCTTCTGTATTTTTGGCTAAGTTGCCTGATAGTTGAGGAAACTCTGGGCAAAGTGCTCTATAGGAGACAGGACCGAGCTGAGGACCTCCTAAACAGACCTGACTCACGCTGCTGCCTGCGCATTTGATTAAGGTCCCAGGGGCTTCAGATGCCCAATATGGATGTTTCTTTCTATGTGGGACATCACAAGACAGTTCAAATTGTTACCTCATTCTAAAGAAAAAATGTTTTTTCTTTCATTTCTTCCATTTTTCTTTTTTTTATTTTAATTTAAGTTCTGGGATACATGTGCAGAATGTACAGATTTGTTACATAGGTGTACGTGTGCCATGGTGGTTTGTTGCACATATTGTCCCATCATCTAGGTTCCCTCTGCTCATCCCCCACCCCACCAACAGGCCCCAGTGTGTGTGTTGTTCTCCTCCCTATGTCCATGTGTTCTCATTGTTCAACTCCCACTTATGAGTGAGAACATGCAGTGTTTGATTTTCTGTTACTGTGTTCGTTTGCTGAGAATGATGGCTTCCAGCTTCATCCATGTCCCTGCAAAGGACATGATCTCATTCGTTTTTATGACTGCATAATATTCCATGGTGTATATATACCACATTTTCTTTATCTAGTCTATCATTGATGGGCATTTGGGTTGGTTCCATGTCTTTGCTATTGTAAATAGTTCTGCAGTAAACATACATATACATGTGTCTTTATAGTAGAATGATTTATAATCCTTTGGGCATAAACCCAGTAACAAGATTGCTGGCTCAAATGGTATTTCTGGTTCTAGATCTTTGAGGAATCGCCACACTGTCTTACACAATGGTTGGACTAATTTACATTCCCACCAAT
Organism: Rhinopithecus bieti; assembly: GCF_001698545.2. Classification (NCBI taxonomy): domain Eukaryota; kingdom Metazoa; phylum Chordata; class Mammalia; order Primates; family Cercopithecidae; genus Rhinopithecus; species Rhinopithecus bieti. Next base: position 110,210 of record NW_016827447.1, read on the forward strand.
AGTGTAAAAGTGTTCCTATTTCTTCACAGCCTTGCCAGCATCTGTTGTTTCTTGACTTTTTAATAATTGCCATTCTGACTGACATGAGATGCTATCTCATTGTGGTTTTGATGTGCATTTTTCTAATGATCAGTGATGAGGAGCTTTTTTTCGTGTTTGTTGGCTGCATAAATGTCTTCTTTTGAAAGTGTCTGTTCATATCCTTTGCCCACTTTTTCATGGGGTTGCTTGTTTTTTTCTTGTAAATTTGCTTAAGTTCCTGGTAGATTCTGGATATTAGACCTTTGTCAGATGGGTAGATTGCAAAAATTTTCTTCGATTCTGTAGGTTGTCTGCTCACTCTGATGATAGTTTCTTCTGCTGTGCAGAAGCTCTTTAGTTTAATTAGATCCCATTTGTCAATTTTGATTTTTGTTGCAATTGCGTTTGGTATTTTCGTCATGAATTCTTTGCCCATGCCTATGTCCTGAATGGTATTGCCTAAGTTTTCTTCCAGGGTTTTTATGGTTTGGGGTTTTACATTTAAATCTTTGATCCATCTTAATTTTTGTATAGGATGTAAGGAAGGGCTATCAGCTATTTCTGTTATGCAAATTCTTTGTATATCCTAATTATAGATAACATTTCAGGTGAGATCCCATTATACATTTACTTCACATAGCTCACACCACCTCATACTCTTCTCTGGGTACACCTAACACATCCATGTTCCTGCTATAGACCTGTCAGCAGACAAAGCAAATTAGGAAGGGCTGATTTATATGCAGACAGCTTTAAAATGCTCTGGAGTTCCCAAACATTTATATATGGTCTATGGTACCCTTGTTCTCCACTGTATCTCCCTGTGCCAGAGTAGGTGCTCAATTATTATTTTAAATAAATATATGAATGGCATTAGTTAGCAAATCATTTTCATAAAGGCACAAAAATTATTCTGTTCCAAACATTGAATTCTATTCATTCATGCGAGATGTGAGGACTGGAAGGTAGTCTGTCAAACACAAAATCACATCCATCATCAGCATGGAGTGAGATTTCTCAGTGTTGATGTTTGGAAAGCAAATAGGAGACACTTTAGAGGGAAATGTGGCTCTGGAAGAATGGGCAGAGAGATGACTTCTTGCTGGCTTTGAAGATAGAGGAGTGGGGCTACCAGCTGAGGAATGCAGGAGTCTGGGGGCTGGAAAAGGCAAAACACAGATTCCCTCTTACACCTCAAGATGAAAGCGCAGCCCTGCCAACATCTTGAGTTTAGCCCAGTGAGACCTGTGTTAGACTTCTGATCTTCACAACTGTAAAATGATACATTCCTAATGTTCAAGCCACTGAGTTTGTGGTAAATTGTTACAGAAGAAAAAGAAAGCTAATACAAAGGTCTTTATGACATTTTCTTTTCTTTTCTTTTCTTTTATTTTTTGAGACCGAGTTTCGCTCTTATTGCCCAGGCTGGTAGTGCAATGGTGCAATCTTGGCTCACTGCAACCTCTGCCTTCCAGGTTCAAGTGATTCTCCTGCCTCTGCGTCCTGAGTAGCTGGGATTACAAGCAACTACCACCACGCTGGGCTACTTATTTGTAATTTTAGTAGAAATGGGATTCACCCTGTTGGCCAGGCTGGTCTCGAACTCCTGATCTCAGGTGATCTGCCCACCTCAGCCTCCCAAAGTGCTGGGATTACAGGCGTGAGCCACCATGCCTGGCTCTTTATGACTTTTTTAAATAAGGATCTTCCAGAGCCAGGAATCTAAGAGACACTGAGTCCCTTAATCTTCTGCTGGGCTCTGCAAATCTTCCCGTAAGTTAGTCAGGACACAGTCTCTCAGGCAGATACAGTACATATTCTAGTCCAGGGCTATGTGGGGAGGAAGCAGCAGGTGAGACTCTGAGAGGAGGACTGTGTTCAAGGCTGAAGCACTGTAAAGGAGTGTAATGTTCCTGACAATTATAATGTTACATCTTGAGTCCAAGGCTGCTGATAGTGGGAGTAAAAACTGTCCCAGATCCACTGCCACTGAATTGACCCAGGACTGCAGATGCCCAGGTGGATGGATGCCCAGGAGGTGAGCATGTTAGAAGCCTGTCCCAGTTTCTGCTGGTGCCAGTTAAGTAGTTTCTACTGCTCTGACTGGACATGCAGCTAATGGTGATCCTCTCTCCTGCAGACACAACCATGGGGTCTGGAGACTGGGTTGTCATGATGTCCCTGACATGCACCTACAATCAAGAATGATCATACACATACACACACACTTTATCTTATACACATTGAAATATGTCACTTACAAAACAATGATATCAATTACTGTCTAATGATATTAAATGTCAGCCCATAATTGAGTATACTTTGAAAATAGTCATTTTTTTCTCATTACATCTTAAAATTCCTTTTTGTCTCTACACAGATGTTACTCTGAAGAAGCTACGGCAATTTTAAATTCTGGAGGAATTTAAAACCAAGACCCAGAGTAACCGGGACATCAGGACCTAGGTCTGAAGCACCATCTTGCTGCCGCTGCCTGTGTGATGCAGCTTAGTTCATATTTCAGCGTTCCCGCTTACAAAATTTGGTCAACTAACCTGGGTCTGGAGGGTCCTGTGCAAACCAATCAGAGAGTTTGGAAGCAAATTGCATGGGCAATGGGCTGTGAAAGTATCCAACATAAATCAAGACCCAAAAATATCATCACAGAAAATGTAATTGAGTGACTAGAAAAGACATAAAATTCAACTTAGAAACCATGATAAATTTAGAAGCTTAGTACACACCACTAAGTAATCTAATGAAGACCTTTAGTCTTAAATCAGGAGTATATTTAAGTAGGTTGAGTTTCCAGAAAGAATACGCTACCTTCCTCAGATCAACAATTCTAGTGAAATAACAAAACATGCTAAGAAGAAAACAAAACAACAAAGGAAGGAAGGGAGGAAGAGAGGGAGGGAGGGAGGGAGGGAGAGAGGGAGGATGGAAGGAAGTAAGGAAGGACGGAAGGAATGAAGGAAGGAAGGAAGGAAGGAAGGAAGGAAGGAAGGAAGGAGGGAAGGAAGGAAGAAAAGAGGGACAGAAAGGAAAAGAAAAAAATAAAATGACAACTTTTGGCTCAAATTTTTATAAAATCTGTAACCAAAACAATGTCTCATCTCTAAAGCCACTTGTATCCTGAAGGTACTTAAGAACAATGCAAATGGTGCTAAGGAAAAATAAAAGGGGAAAGCATATTGATTATATGGAGAAATTAAAGACAATTTGGTTGTCAATAATGTTTCTGGCTGAATGCTAGTGTTAAGATCAGTTAAATAATTTGAGACATAGCCCTGAAGCCAGATCAGTTAAATAATTTGAGAAACTCTAAGATAAATTCAGAAGCTTACTACACACCACTAAATGATCTAGTGAAGACCTTTGGTTTTAAGTCAGGAATATATTTAAATAGGTTGAGTTTGCAGAAACGATAGGCTGCCTTACTCAGATCAACAATCTGATCTGGCTTCAGGGCTATGTGTGGGCCAGAGCAACAGAACACAGGCCCAGAATTCACTCATGTGGAAAATCTTGTGCGACCCTAATTTAAGCTAGGGGCAAGAGGGGCTCTAATCTTAAAGTAAGAGTGAACCAAAGAGAAACTGGAAAGTCTGCTTTCCACAACTGCTAGAAACTGAAAAGAGGGTTCCAGGTTAATGGGGAAATGGAGAGAAAAAACCAAACACGATTTCCTTAGAAAGTAATGGCTGCAGATCAACACTTCCAAGGATTTTCACTGCAAGAATGCATGTCCAAGAAGGGTCTAGAGCTCTCCAGTCTTGAAATTGCTTTAAGATAACTTTTCTGGTGTGGCATCCAAATGAAATGTCCTCTGGAGGAGGGCACGACCATGTTAAATTTTCAAGAAACTTTACAAATAGTTTTCTAAGGGCCAATAGACCACGAAGTCAGAGATTCTTCATTTTGAAGCACAATACAACAATTGGAGAATGAAGGAGAAACAACAGAAATAACAAAAGAGCAAAGTCTGCCTAGATTTCATATTTGGGATTATGAAAGCATATTTAAGGAAATGAGTAACAAACTTGCCATTATGTGCAAAGCACAAAAAGGGAAAAAGGGAAAACAAGAATCTCTTCAACCAACTGGATTTAATTGGCATCGAAGGCTAGTTTGGATCCAAATAAAATTATTTAACTTATCTTAAAACTTTAGCATTCAGCCAGAACGTTATTGACCACCAAACATCAGTTTTAATTTCTCCATATAACAGCATGGTTCCCCTTTTATTTTTCTATAAATGGATAATTTAGGGGAACTTTTCTCATATAGAATATTTAAATGAATTCTTATAATCTGTTTCCAATTTTACCTACGTCTGCTAGGATACCATAATATGACATAGTCAAACTGTCTGGGCTGAGGAGGTTCCTAATTTCTGGATACGAGGACACTAAAGATTTGTAAGATCTGCCCAAGTAGGTTTCTAACAAGTTATCATATTCTCTAGATTTTTGTTAGATTTTATGATTTTACTTTGTGACTGTTCCTATGAGCTCGAAATTCATTTCCTTTCATTTATTTACTATTACTCACTCTGATTCGGCCGATGGAGGGCAAAGTATTGAGGGTCCAGAAAAGTCAGGAAAGTGAACATACCTGCTTCTCATGTTGTTTAGAGAGGATGTATACACTCAGAGAATAAATACATTCACCGAGCTTTTCCTGAGCTCTCTGTTAACTAGGATATTAATCTGTGTATTTATTCTTTTTTGTTGTTGTTGTTTGGTTAGTTGGGTTTTTTTTTTTTGTTTTTTGTTTTTTTTTGAGACAGAATCTCGCTCTGTTGCCCAGGCTGGAGTGCAGTGGCACGAACTTGGCTCACTGCAAGCTCCACCTCCTGGGGTCACGCCATTCTCTGGCCTCAACCTCCCAAGTAGCTGGGACTACAGGCGCCTGCCACCATGCCAAGCTTTTTTTTTTTGTATTTTTTAGTAGAGACGAGGTTTCACTGTGTTAGCCAGGATGGTCTCGATCTCTTGACCTCGTGGTCCATCCACCTCGGCCTCCCAAAGTGCTGGGATTACAGGCGTGAGCCACCACACCTGGCCCAATCTATGTATTTATTCTCAAGTGTTGGGTTGCAAATTATAGTTACTTAGATAAAGTGACTAACCTCCATCACAGGTGCCTCTGGACTTAGGATTCCACTCCAACCAATCTGCAGATAAGAAAGCTACTTCAGCTGGCTGGGATGATGTCAATTTTCATGCAATAACAAACTCTCACATTTAATCAGAAAGAACCTCCATTCGGAACCAGATAGGGAACAGGCTACTGAATGTTTCCAAGTTTGTCCAAATCACTATGCATGTGATGTGTTTGGGTTGACAAAGTCTTTAGCTCAAAATCTACAGGATGTGAAACCATATCACTTTCTCCACCCTGCAAACACTGACTCCACCAACAAGTCAGTCTTCCCAGGTGATAAAAATCACACAGTGGCTTCCAGTTTTACTGACTCCAAAATAACAGATTCTCGCAACAAGACGAAACTACAATAAAACTAACCTGTATTAGTCCTTTGTCACTTGGTTGACGATGGCAGCTGGACAGTTTTGTTGTCTGGCTCACAGCATGGTTTCTTAACGAATAGTAGACAGAGGTTCTTCTTTAAAAATAAGACTATCAGACTTTTAATCTACAGATAATATAGAAAAATTTCAAAGCACTTTTCTAAGAAGACAATTCTATAACATTTATATTTTCTGTATATTTCAAGGCAACAAATCATGAAATAAAACCATCAATCAGAACTGGGGACTTCAAGGGTATTAATTTCACAAAAACTAGGAATATTCTCTTAAATTCAAGCATCTATAAATACTGTGTAAAAGTAGCTTTTTCAAGCTGAATTGAATTTACTACTATTTAATAGAATAGTAGTAAAACAAACAAACAAAAATCTCCATAGAATTCTTTCTCAATTTCCCCAGACAAGTTTCTGTATTGGATAGGGGGTGTATACCTTTCCTAGAGCTGTTGTAACAAAGGATCACAAGCTTGGTGACCAAAAACAACACAAAGTTTTGTTCTCACATTTTTGGAGGGAAGGAGTCTGAAGTTTATACCTTGACCAGTTCTGACCTAGGCCCCTCTTCCATAGTGACCATTCTTGATGATAGTCCAAGGAAAGACATTGAAAGAATTGATTCAATTCCTGCTGTTCTAACATATCAAATCTCCTTTTCAACTGTGAACTCACAACTGTGGCTATCCAACTACATGACAAGAAAGAAAGGATATGGGAATAATTTTCTGTTACCATTCACAAAAAACATATAAAATAATCCCTTGTTCATTCTGTCCTACTGTCCTGGGAAAATGCTTTCCTTAAGAAATCTTTTGATTAATGAGAATTACTTCCTTGAGAAACCTTTTGATTAATCTGATATAGATGTATAAACATATATACACACATATATGAATTATATATATACATATACACACATATACATGCTATATCTCTATATAGAAAGATTTTATGCATATATATTTTATAAATACACACACAGAGAATAGAATATCCACCAGTTTATAACAACTAATTACCAGAAATTTTATATTCACTATCTGAGGCCTGAAATCCTTTCCCTGTTACCTCTACCTTAAACAAAGTATTAACTCTCTAGCTTAAAGAGGCAGATGTATTTTTCCCTGCCAAGTTTTCTTGACTTGAGTGCTGTCTTGAAGTTTAATTCACTATGTTTAGGAAAAGACCATTTCTAACACTTGTTCCTAACATTCTTAAACAGTTTATCTGGTAATAGCAGATACCAGACAATTCTTGAACTAGTTCAACTCCATGCTGTTATTAGGAAAAAATTGTGAAGATCAGTACTAGACAAGTTGGAAGCTGTTTCCGTCTTCAGACTAGCTGGAAAGGAGCCAAACAAGATGGCAATCCCAAAGATTGACCTAAACAAACATCTCCATGTTGTCAGATCTGTGATGCTTTCTTAGAGGGGCAGGACCACATGCACTGTGTCCTCACCACAAATCTAGACTTTCACAGTGGAATCCCTCTGCCCCCTGCTGCAGGGGGCATGGACTTAATCTCTATATGCTTTCTTCCAAAGACAGAAAATGCTTGATGTCATTTTGCTCAAAAAAGAGGACCGCCACCCTCCCCTTGGCTCTTTCCACAGTGCTGCACCCACCAGGGGATTTGCATATTGTCCCCTAGGGAGGACTTTCCCTTGTGAGTCTGAGATAAAAGCTCAGCTCTAACCTTGCCTTGACTGATCAGGATTCCTCAGTTCATCTTCTCACAATGAGGCTCCCTGCTCAGCTCCTGGGGCTGTTGATGCTCTGGGTCCCTGATAAGGAAAGAAGGAGACAAGGAAAGAGAATGGGGTAGGAGGGTGAGCTCTGGGGGACCCACAAACTCCTATATGTGTTCTGTGCACGTGTCAGATGTGCACGTTACTGTCCTCCAGGATGGGGCATGTGATGTTTAGATCTATGAATGTGTGGAATAATCCAGAAGGACCTGTGCTGTGGGAAAGACTCTGACACACAAAGAGGAAGATGATGTAGGAAAACTCTAGAAGTTCATATGTGTCTTGTAAATATCCATTCTTTAAAAATTAGGCATTTAGAGATGTAAACCAAATCATAATCACACAAAAATGATATAGCCTGAAATAATTCACAAAAATTATGAAATTATGAAAATAACACACATTTGTACATAACCCTGTACTTTTCTCTCAATGTTTCAGGATTCATTAGGGTTACTGTGATGACCCAGATTCCACTCTCCCTGCCCGTCACCCATGGAGAGCCAGCCTCCATCTCCTGCAGGTCTAGTTAGAGCCTCCTGCATAGTGATGAATACACCTATTTGCATTGGTACCTGCAGAAGCCAGGCTAGTTTCCACAGCTCCTGATCTATGGTGTTTCCAACCTGTTCTGGCTCCCAGACAGGTTCAGTGGCAGTGGGTTAGGCACAGACTTCACACTAAAAGTCAGCAGAGAGGAGGTTGAGGATGTTGGGATTTATCACTGCTTGCAAGGTACACAATCTCCTCACACAGTGATACAGTTCCAAACCTAAGCTTCCCTGCTGAAGTGGCTCAGCTCCCCACATGTGCTGCTTCTCCGGGGAGTAATTTAACAGAATCTCTGAGTCTATATAAGGGAAAGATGTCAAAGAGCTCAGGGAAAGAGCTTACCCCTGAGGGCTAGGGTGCATGCATGTCTCGGCTTCAACTCAAGGACCATTCATTCAACCTCCTCAGCTGCAGCTGTTTGGCATGGCAGTACCAGGAGCAGAATGGAGGCATTCAAGCAACCAGAAGTGATAGATGAGAAAGCCTAGTAAAAGCTCATACTCCTCCTCCCTGCCTTGTGTACATTCATCAATTAAATTCATTCAGCCTGAGAGCCACATAATTGCAGCTTATTCATGACAACGCAAAAGTGAGACTTTTTTGTTTGTTTTACTGGTTAAGCAGGTGCTAGTGTGCACGCATGATAATATCTGGTGACATAAGACACTTTTTCTCTCCCACCTCCCACTTTCCACTCCCACTTCATTTACCCCACTTCCCCCTTTCCACTTTCTTCTAGCACAAGTCCTTCTCCAGTGCAGGGGCAGGCACAGGATTTTATACTACTGTCTTCCAGGGAGTAGCAAAGGAAAACTATTTATATTTTTTATTTGGAGCTGCTGGATAGAGTTTGTAAATCTCTTCAAACACAAAGGCCTAGTGCCAAAGAGTCTTTGAACAGTCTCAGTCACAGACTTGGAATAAAAAATTTTTTCTATTCCAAGCTGCATTTTAAAAGTAAAACACCAAGTCTGGAAGAATTAGAATTCATAAAAATATGTGCTCAATACAAGATTATAGAAAAACTAATATCTCTCCCTCCCCCCCCAAAACACACACACACACACACACACACACACACACACACAAACACCTGGCTTTGGACATAGGACAGTAAATAAGAAGATACAGGGCACATGGTAGAGGTCAACTGTGGGCTCAAGACCCAGCTCTGTGGCTCCTAAGTTGGATGTTGATGCTGGTGGGTGGGGTTTGAGATGTAAATCCAGGTGTGAGCTCTGAGGTATTTCTTAGGAAGAATCACAGAGTTGAAGGAATGCCTTCCTGGCACTCAAGACTGTGCCCTGAGCCACTGCAAGCTGATGAAGCTGATGGGAAAGAGGAGCATCACACAGGGCTCTCAGTCTCAGAGATTCAATGGTTAGTAAAGTTCCAGTCCAAATGCACCTCACGTCATATCACACATTCTTGTTTAACACAGTAGAGTATAGGTGAGCGGCCAAAGGTTGAATCTACCTTTATCATACACCTGAAAATGATCTGAGAGAGAACATCGTTCAGAGCAGACCATGTAGTCAGGAAGTAGATTATGTTGACCAAAAGGCAGAACTGGGTCTGGGAAGGTCAGTAGGAGATTCAGTGGTGGGAGCCAAGGGCCATGTCTAAGAACATGTAAGGGACAATTAGTGCAGCATTAGAGACAGGAAGCCCCATGAAACTGTGAGAAGTTTCACACTGTCTTTCAGGCACACCCTCTCAGCTGCCTTTCTCACCCGAGACCACAGCAAATATACCAAGGAGAAATCCAGCCCCGTATTACGAGTTCAGCTCCTGACAATCTGTTAAGGCAGCTCCAAGCAACTGCCAAACTCAGCTGGATTCTCCTCCCAGTAGTGTACCTCTGCCTGGGCCAACCCAGAAATCCTGTCAACACTCAACTTCAGCAAACTTCACTGCAGAACTAAGTGAGATAGCAACAAGCCGGGTTCTGTTTAGAAGCGCAGAGTGAGAAGTTTCCCTGTGCCATGCAGGGGCTAACAATGGACACCCAGAAGGACGTTCAACCCCCAAAGCAGAAACCAACGACATACATATGTATATACATATGTATGTCATGCATATGTATATACATATGTATGTCATGCATATGTATATCTATATATGTATATCTATAACTATATATGGAGAATGTCACACAGACAATGAAATAAAATACAGGGATCCAATCAGATTCAGAGAATGTGGATACAAAATAACATACAAGAAAAGGGCAACAAGATTGGCAGGTTTGATGCTTGATGAAACCTGGGAATTCAAAGAAATGTCTTCACTTATACTTGGATTTGTCTTCTCAATATTTTTCATTGTTGTATAGCTTCAGTTTTGGGTAGAGTAGTTCCCCCTTATCCTCAGGAATGTGTTCCAAGACACCCAGTGGACTCCTGAAACCTCAGAAAATGCCAAACCCTTTATACACTGTTTTTCCTATATATACATACCTATAATAAAGTGTAATTTGTAAATCAGGCATAGCAAGAGATTAATAACAATAATAAAATAGAACAATGTTAACAACATACTGTAATAAAAGTTTTGTGAATTTGGTCGGTCTCTCTCGCTCTCAAAATATCTTCTTATACAGTACTCATGTGTTTTAGACTGCAGTAGACTATAGGTAACTGAAACCACAGAAAGGGGATTTTTGCATGAGGGGGCACTAATATACTTAGGAATACAACTATATACATATGATTTCATTTTTAAGACCATATTGCATTTAGGTATCTACTAATATATAAAGCAATGTCTTATTCCATTACATGGCTTTTAGTTTTATCGTATATGTAACTGGACACACAATAAAGCGTAAAATTGTTTCCCCAACCACGTTTTACTCAAAACTTAGAATCATCTGCACTCCTTGGTTAAAAATGTGTTTTTCTAGAACCTTCTGCCGTTCTGATTAAATAAATTCCATGGAAACCACACACACACACACACACACACACACACACACACACACACAAACCTAAATGAGAGCTCAGATTTATCTCACCTACAGACGTCTCTTTCTTCTCTAGAATTTTAGTTCATCTGATCTTCGTGTCTTCTGTAGCTCTCCGATGTCATCATACACATGAATTTTTAGTTAACTTTTTGTTTATTTCTGCATTTATAGCAACAGCTATGGTGGTATTCTACGTGGAAGTTCTTTCATTTTTTAATTAAATTATAATATACAGATGTCCACTTCTGTATTATAAGACATTAAGGTCTATGTCAATCAATAAACACATATGACATAATCACATAAATGCTGAAAATTTTTAAAAACTAAAGAAATGATAGTGATCATGTCAGTTTATAATATTAGAAAATAAATATGATTTTCTTATACCAGTAATAAATGTCTAGAAATATATGTTTTAAATATACTGCATTTAAAAGTTTCTCTTTTTTTTCCATAAGGGTTCTCGCTTTGTCACTCAAACTGGCCTCAAACCCATGAGCTCAAGCCATTTTCCTGCCTAAGCCTTTCATTCCTAATACTATTTGTGATTTAATAACAGGACACATCACTTATGGCATAATGTTGCACTAAAGTTAATGAAGGTTTGAATTCACAACAAAATAATCCTCCTTCTGCCAAAGGGAATAAATTGTATTTGAGATGCTGCCTATCCCAAAGTAAGATCTCCCATGGTGAGTACAATCAAAATTTCAATGACAATATATATCATACATCAATATATAGAGAACAGAAAGAAAACTTAATTATTTGATTAAAAAATCATTATCTCAGCTGGGTGCGGTGGCTCATGCGTATAATCCTAGCACTTTGGGAGGCCGAGGTGGGCGGATCACTTGAGGTCGGGAGTTTGAGACCAGCCTGGCCAACATGGTAAAACTCTGCCTCTACTAAAAATACAAAAATTAACCAGGCTTGGTGGTGTACACCTGTAGCCCCAGCTACTTAGGAGGCTGAGGCGGGAGAATTCCTTGAACCCATGAGGCAGAAGTTTCAGTGAATGGAGATTGCACCACTGCACTCCAGCCTAGGAAACTGAGTGAGACTCTGTCTCAAATAATAATTATTATTATTATTAATATTATTATTTTCTCAATAATTAATTTACAAATATTTGAAGTCACAGAGAGACAAAAAATAATAGAGCAGAAGGAAATACAGTTGGAAAAAAAACAGACAGATACTTGTCAGTGCTACTCTATTAAAGAAATGCTAAAGAAGTCTTTGCTCATGCCTATGTCCTGAATCGTATTGCCTACATTTTCTTCTAGGGTTTTTATGGTTTCAGGTCTTACATTTAAGTCTTCAATCCATTTTGAATTAATTTTTGTATAAGGTGTAAGGAAGGAATCCAGTTTCAGTTTTCTGCATATGGCTAGCCAGTTTTCCCAACACCATTTATTAAATAGGGAATCCTTTCTCCATTGCTTGTTTTGTCAGGTTTGTCAAAGATCAGATGGTTGTAGATGTGTGGAATTATTTCTGAGGCCTCTGTTTTGTTCCATTGGTCTATATATGTGTTTTGGTACGTGTACATTAGTTCAACAGTTGTGGAAGACAGTGTGGCAATTCCTCAAGGATCTAGAACCAGAAATACCATTTCACTCAGCAATCCCATTACTGGGTATATACCCAAAGAATTATAAATCATTCTACTATAAAGACACATGCACATGTATGTTTACTGCAGCACTATTCACAGTAGCAAAGACTTGAAACCAACCCAAATGCCTATCAATGGTAGACTGGATAAAGAAAATGTGGCTCGTGTATACCATGGAATACTATGCAGCCATAAAAAGGATGAGTTCATGTCCTTTGCAGAGACATGGATGAAGCTGGAAACCATCATTCTCAGCAAACTAACATAGGAACAGAAAACCAAACACCGCATGTTCTCACTTATAAGTGGGAGTTGAACAATGAAAACACATGGACACAGGGAGGAGAACATCACACATCAGGGCCTGTCGGGGATGGGGGGGCTAGGGGACGGATAGCATTAGGAGAAATACCTAATGTAGATGATGGGTTGATGGGTGCAGCAAACCATCATAGCACGTGTATACCTATGTAACAAACCTGCATGTTCTGCACATGTATCCCAGAACTTAAAGTTTAATAATAATAATATTAATAATAATGAAAGAAAACCAAGTCCAGGAAACCCAAGTTAAACCCATTTGCTTGACTGATCATGATCCTACTGGATGCGTTCTCATGGGTCCCAATTTTGCTCCCTGTTCATTTTCACTGATCTCATTTTAGGGGGTTTTAGGTATGGAGTCCTTAGGATTTGGGGTTAAGTTTGGTGATTTTTCAGAGAGACTGATCACCAGAACTGCATCAGTGATCATTTGACTTTATGTCTGACCCTGTGCACAGGTGGCATTTGTCTCCTAACCTCAGTTGTCCTCTTTTTCCTTATTAGAAAACAATAACAACATCAACACAGACCCTTTTGGAGCTAGGAATGGCCAATAGAAGTGGTGTGTAAAAAAACAAACAAATGGCCGGGCGCGGTGACTCACGCCTGTAATCCCAGCACTTTGGGAGGCCGAGACGGGTGGATCACGAGGTCAGGAGATCAAGACCATCCTGGCTAACATGGTGAAACCCCGTCTCTACTAAAAATAAAAAAATTAGCCGGGCGTGGTGGCAGTCACCTGTAGTCCCAGCTACTGGGGAGGCTGAGGCTGGAGAATGGCGTGAACCCGGGAGGCAGAGCTTGCAGTGAGCCCACATTGTTCCACTGC
>NW_016827447.1:125289-159935 GCF_001698545.2 Rhinopithecus bieti
AATGAGATACCATCTCACACCAGTTAGAATGGCAATCATTAAAAAGTCAGGAAACAACAGGTGCTGGAGAGGATGTGGAGAAATACGAACACTTTTACACTGTTGGTGGGATTGTAAACTAGTTCAACCATTATGGAAAACAGTATGGTGATTCCTCAAGGATCTAGAACTAGATGTACCATATGAACAATAATATTTCTATATGACAACAGTGAGCACTCTGAAAAAAATTAAAAATAATCCCATTTACAATAACCACACTAAAATACATAAGAATTAACCAAACAAGAGAAAGATCTTTATAATGAAACCTATAAAATACTGATGAAAGAAATTGAAGAAGACATCAAAAACGGAAAGATATTTCATGCTCATGGATTAGAAAAATCAGCATTGTTAAAATTTCCATACTACCCAAAGCAAACTACAGATTCAATGCAATCCCTATCAAAACACCAATGACATTTCTCAAAGAAATAGAAAAAAACAATCCTTAAATTTATATTAAACCTCAAAAGACCCACAATGGCCAACGCTATCTTAAGCAAAAAGAACAAAACTTCAAGAATTGCATTACTTGACTTCAAATTATACTACAGAGGTATAGTAATTAAAACAAGGTGGCACTGGCATAAAAAGAGACACATAGACCAAGGGAAGGAATAGAGAACCCTGAAATAAATCCACATACCTGCAGTGAATTCATTTTCAACAAAAGTGTCATCAATTGACACTAGGGAAAAGAGTCTCTTCAATAAATAATGCTGGGAAAATTGGCTATCCATATGCAAGAGAATGAAACTAGACTTTGATCCCTCACCATATAGAAAAAGCAAATCAAAATGGATTAAAGACAAGTCTAAGACTCAAACTATGAAACTACTACAAGAAAACATTTGGGAAACTTTCCACATCAGTCTGGGCAAAGATTTCGTCAGTAATACCCCACTAGCACAGGCAATCAAAGCAAAAATGGACAAATGGGATCACAACAAGTTTAGAAGCTTCTATACAGCAAAGGAAGCAATCAAAAAAGTGAAGAGCCAACCACAGAACAGGAGAAAAAGTTTACAAGCTATCCATCTGACAAGAGATTAAGAACCATAATTTATACATAAGAAGCTAAAACAACGCTATAGGAAGAAGTCTAATAACCCAATCAAAATTAGGCACAAGATTCGAATAGATGTTTCCCAAAAGGAGACATACAAATGACAAGCAGGCATATTAAAAGGTGCTCAGCATCACTGATTATTAGAGAAATGCAAATCAAAACTACAATGAGATATCATCTCGCCCCAGTTAAAATGGCTTATATCCAAAAGACAAGCGATAACAAATGCTGGCAAGAATGTGGAGAAAAGGGAACCCTTGTACACTGTTGGTGGGAATGTAAATTAGTACATCCACTATGAAGAACAGTTTGGAGGTTCCTCAAAAAGTTAAAAATAGAGCTACCACGTCCTTCAGCAATTCCACTGCTGGGTATATACCCCAAAGAAATGAAATCAGTATACCAAAGAGAGATCTGCACTCTCATATTTGTTACAGCACTATTCACAATAGCTAAGATTTGGAAGCAACCTAAATGTTCATCAACAGATGAACAGAAAAGGAAAATGTAGTACATAAACACAATGGAGTACTATTCAGACATAAAATAGAAAGAGATCCTGTCATTTGCAATAATATGGATGGAACTAACATCATTACGTTAAGTGAAATAAGCCGCGCACAGGAAGACAAACATCACTTATTCTCATGTATTTGCAGAGTCTAAAAATGAAAACAATTGAATTCATGAACATAGAGACTAGAAGGATAGCGACCAGAGGCTGAGAAGAGTAGTGGGTGGGGGTGGGGAGTAGGGGGAAAGTGGGGATAGTTAATCGATACCAAAAAGTAGTTAGAAAGAATAAATAAGTCCTACTATTTGCTAGCACAACAGGGTGACCTTAGTCAGTAATAACTTAATTGTACAGTTTTAAATAACTAAAAGAGTATAATTGGATTGTAACACAAAGAATAAATGCTTAAGGGGCTGGAGACCCCATTCTCCGTGATGTGATTATTACACATTGCATGCCTGTATCTAAATATCTCAGGTGCTCTACATATATATATGTGTGTGTGTGTATGTATATATATATATATATACATACATACACACACCTACTATGTACCATGAAAACTGAAAATTAAAAAATGATAAATAAGAAGAAAGTTGGCAAACTATTGTAAAAGGCAATGAAAAATGCTGTCACATATTTCTAGAGTAACAAAAATTAGAAAATTGCCTATGAAAGTATTAATATGATGGAAAGAAACTGGGGGTGGGAAGGGCAGAACAAAAGGAAGTAGAAGGTCTCTGGAAGGAAAAAGCTACAGAAGGACACTACCTTCTACGTGGGAGGCTATGAACAGGAAGGAAGGTTTAACATTGGGAAGGATTGCAGATGAAGAAAAAAAAAAAATAAGAGAATTAGGAATCCAAGTAGAAATTTTCCAGAGTCAAGGAAGCACACAGAAGAAAGAATTCACCCATCCGTGTGGAAAACTCAGTGAACCCTGGTCTAGAAAGTAAAGATAAATCTATTTGGCTCGGTCATGTGATGTGTCAGTGTGAAACATGAAGGTTCCTGAAACACGAAAACTCCTGACAATGTCTCTAAGGGATCTTTACAACATTTTGCTTAATAACCTTCCACAGAAAGAAATCCAGAAAAAGCCAAATCCCTTAGTTTTATCCTGGGCCCTGCAAACCCTCCAAGGACTAAATCAAGAGAGTGACCTCCCTGACACACAGAGGAAGCACGCATGTTTGGGGCTGTGTGCAGAGGAAGCAGCTGCTGCAGCAAAGACCCACTGGCCCAATGCATGGGGAGGAGGTTTGTGTTCGAGGCTGAAGCACTGTGGGAGGAGTGCTATAATGCTGCTGACAGTAATAAACTGCCATGTCTTCAGCCTGCAGGCCACTGATGGTGAGAGTGAAATCTGTCCCAGATCCGCTGCCACTGAATCGGTTAGGGACCCCGGATTCCCGGGTAGATGCCAAGTAAATGAGCAGCTTAGGAGCCTGTCCTGGTTTCTGCTGGTACCAGGCTAAGTAGTTCTTATTGCTGGAGCTGGATAAAAGACTCTGGCTGGACTTGCAGTTGATGGTGACCCTCTCTCCCAGAGACACAGCCAGAGAGTCTGGAGACTGGGTCATCACAATGTCCCCATAGGCACCTGTAATGGACAATGATTTTACATAAACTTACACAAGCTTTCTTATATATAATTGAAATATGTCATTTAAATGTGCTTTCTAGTAGTATTATAAGTCAGCACATAATTGGATCCATATTGGAAATAGTCATTATTTCCAACTACATATTAATTTTTTTTTATTTCCACACAGATATGACTCTGAAAAGACTGTGGCACTTTTGAAATCCTCACCAGAGATCCAGAGCAACAGGGAAATGAAGACTTGGGTCTGCGACACCATCTTGCTGCCCCTGCCTGCCTGTTGTAGCTCAGTTCACAATGCAAAGGTCCCGTTTATAAAATCCGAACAGCTGGTCATGGCCTGGAGGGGTCTATGCAAAAATGATCAGTAAGTACAAAAGCAAATTTCATGAGCAGTGACTTATGAAAGTATCCAATGTAAATCAAGAGCCAAAAATATCACCACAGAATATGTAACTCTATGAATAGAAAAGACAGAAGTCAACTTCGAAGCTCTAAAACTACAAACTTCTAGATGATCTAATGACTAGGACTACCTAGTAATTTTCATAGGGGCATAAATGTTAAACACCTTGTGCATCATAGCAGAAGAGAAAGCATTCCCAATTTCTTGACTGCGTTTTACCTATATTAATCAGTAATATGCTGGCTTTTAACTGTGTTAATCAATCATAATAAATAAATTCTCAATAAATTTTATTGATACTCTTCAATGCCTGCTCAGCAACATTTTCCAAAGGCAGCTCAGGATATTAAATAACTCATTACTTTCTATAAGTTCCATTTGCTCACCTATATGTCCCAGCCTCCTTACAGATGTAATCAGTTATGGCCGATGATATAGGCATGGAAGTAACATACATCCCTTGCAGGAAATGCAAGGAATGTATGTTAGCAGGAAAAAGAGCACATGGAATTTTCCTGTCTATCCTTTATCTACAGAAGCAACTTAAGAGGCCATGTGCTCCAAATGGTGCGAATACAAGATGGTAGAGCCTCTGTCTGCCTGGATCCTTGAGTGACTGGATGGCCCTTGTGAAGAATGTAGCAAGAGCAAGACATAAGCATTTGTTGGTGCTAGACCATGAGATTTGGGGCAATGGTATAACCTACCCTATTATGGATAATATAAATACATAAAAGACAGAAGAGAGAGAGAAGTGAGAGAAGACTGTGAGAGAAGTGAGTGAGAGAAGACTGTCTTTTGTTCATTTCCTATACTCCTATATCACCACAGGATCTTGCGCCTTCTGGTGATCACACTAATGTTCTACAGCTCCAAAGAAGAATGCTCGCCTAACGTCTCCATTCCAATGACTTACAGACTAAAAACCAAAAAGAATCGTAGAAATTATCTATCACATTATTTGATGTAAGGAAATATCTTAGAGGGCACAGAGAGAAATGTCTCAACCCGGGTCACTTATTTAGTTTGTGGCAGAGCTGAAGTTAAAACCAGGCCTTTTGACTCCTAATTTTGTGCTCTTTCCACCTTCTCATATCACTTCTCCAACCCAAAGTCTAGCAGAAAAGGCTAAAATAAGACATATGCATAAATCTGCTATTATAAGTCAGTGTATTTGATCAGACGCTTTAAGATGGGGCTTCTCATGGTTCACAATAAGCTGCAGAGGGAAGTGAATAACTGCCTTTGTCTCCCCCACTGCTATTTGTGCAGTTTGAAGCTTATCTTTTAAATCATGTTTTCTTCTCATGTAAATTTTACAACTTTTGCCTTTTATGTGTGCGTAAATTTTAATATAATTTTTTTCCACGAAACATTCAAGTAAAATGGACACTCTAAAAAGACGTTTGATAAGGTTACATGGCTTCACATTGCCCCCTGTTACACCATCTTGTGGAGCTACAGATTCACCTCACCCAAATTTGAGAAAAGTAATCAAGAAAATGACTCACATTAGCAATGAGACCAAGTCCATAAACAGTCATGTCATCAGCACACGCTGCAGCCTCACGCTGCCGAGCATGTTTTGGGTGTATCCCTGGACTAGTTTAGTGACATGATCAAGGGTACATTTTCCACCTGCATAGCCCCATCCTGGATCTACAGCCTTCCCTGTGTCTTTGTGAGCAACCTAGTGCGAACTCAAAGTGTCAGAGACAGATCTCAATTAATTTAGAAAGTTTATTTTCCCAAGGTTAAGGAGAAGCCCATCATAAAGTCTCCAGAGGTCCTGACTATACGTGCCCAAGATGGTCGGGGCACAGCTTGGTGTTATATATTTTAGGGAGACAAGAAACATCAATCATTGTGTATAAGATGTACATCACTTCGGTCTGGAAAGGCGTGACAACTCGAGGCAGGGAAGGGGGCTTCCTGATGGGGTTGCATCATTTTGAGTCTCTGATCAGCCTTTCACTGAATATACAATTCACATATGAAAGGTGGGTAGAGAAATACTCATCTATGCCTTAGTCCAGCTTATTGAAACAATAGCGCAGAAGAAGCAATGCATATGCATTTGTCTGAAGTGAACAGAGGGATGACTTTGAGTTCAGTCCTTTCTTTGTCCACAAAGAATTCCCTTGTGGGAAAATTGTGAGGGAGCTATGTAGCTTTTTATTTTTGTAGCTATCTTATTTAGGAATAAAATCTGAGGCAGGTTTGCCTGATGCAGTTCCCAGCTTGACTTTCGCTTTTGGCTTAGTGATTTTGGGGTCCTGAGGTTTATTTTTTCTTTCACATTAGTATAACTACTTTTCTTTTTCTAATTCCTTTTCTAGTTTTATGTGTTACAGCTGACTTATGTTACTTGCAAAAAGAATTCTGACTAACGCACCATCCAACTAGAAGGCAGTTCTATGATACGATGATAACGAATCCTTCAGAATCTAGTAAACAGAATTGTCTGCAAAAGAGGTGGGTGCCTTCTTGGGAAATTTCTCATGGCAATAGATGGCAACTGGTCAAAGGATTTATGACCAGACTGAGCTCTCTTTTATCTCTTCTATTACTCACCAAGACCTATTAGGGTTTGTACTCCACAGGGACCCTAGTTTCTAAGTTCTAGGGTTAAACAGTCCACTCACAGGTCCACCACACCATACCCTCCTGACATCTGGTGAACAGCAATAAAATTGTTTCTTATTCTGAAAATCCTCCAATATTTCCACCATCCCCAGAAAGCCAGTGGAGGAGGAGAGAAAATGAATCGTTCCATTAGAGGACACAATATCTGTTACATTATTCTCGGCCTTTGAGATACCTTACAAAACAAATACAAAAAAAAAAAAAAGTCCCAATTTAACATCTTTTAATAAATCTTTACAAACCAGAACATACCTCCTTTCTTAATAGCAGTCAAGAGGCCCGGTGGCAGCTGTGGTGAAAAGTGTCAGATTCTGGTCATGTTTCAAAGGTAGAAAAAATAGCATTTGTTAACATATTGGATGTGAGGCATGGGAGAAATGTGAAATCAAGGTGGTTGCAAGTGCTTGAACCTGAGCAACTAGAGAATTTGGAAGGACATTTTCTGAGACAGGGAAGGCAGGTGGGAATCAGGGCTTAGAGTTGAACATATTAGACATTTGAGATACCTGCTAGACCTCTAACTGGTAATATCCCTTGGACAGGTGGATGAATATGTGTGATTCTGGAGTTCAGAGAAATAGTCTGGGCTGAAGATGCAAATTTGGGAAACAGGTCGAGGTTACTAGGCAATGAGTTAAATCACTGAAGGCAGACTGGGCCCTGGTAGGTAACCCAACAAGCAGAGGTCAAAGAGATGAGAAGAAACCATCACAGGAGACTTAGAAGCAGTGGTCAGGGAAGAAGGAGTTGAACCAAGAACGTGGTGTCCCAGAGCCAACACAATAACGATTCTTTTCTGTTTACAAATGTAAAATTAAAATGTTTAATAAAAAGAAAATTTACTTTTAAGGTTGGTTTTTATTAAGTGGTCCAAACGCTGCCTCATTTGTAGGATCAGAACTCTCCCATGGCAATAGAAAATTTGGAAGGTTACTCCTTAAAAGAGTGGGCACTGCTGCCCTCTGTTGGTCAAGTTTATGCACTACAAGTTCCAAGGACTATTGCTCGTCAGCATTTCTCCTTTAAAATAGCTCAGACTGTACAAGCTAGAAAGAACCTTGGCCGGGCGTGGTAGCTCAAGCCTGTAATCCCAGCACTTTGGGAGGCCGAGACGGTCGGATCACGAGCTCAGGAGATAGAGACCATCCTAGCTAACCCGTTGAAACCCCGTCTCTACTAAAAAAAATACAAAAAACTAGCCGGGCGAGGTGGCGGGCGCCTGTAGTCCCAGCTACTCGGGAGGCTGAGGCAGGAGAATAGCCTGAACCCGGGAGGCGGAGCTTGCAGTGAGCTGAGATCCGGTCACTGCACTCCAGCCTGGGCGACAGAGCGAGACTCCGTCTCAAAAAAAAAAAAAAAGAAGAACCTCACAAGATATTCCTTCCAACATTTGCATTTGACTTACGGGAAGTGTAGGTTCAGCCAGAAAAGTTGTGTGCAAGGCCGATTATGTAAGTTCATCAGACCTGATTCTTAGGGCTCTTCCCATTGTTTCGAGCCTCCCTCCCATTCACTTCTCTCTCATGCGCGACCAAGTATACAGCACAAGAGTAGCTACTCTGCACTTTATAGCAACTCCACTGGCACTCTGATGTTCTTTAATTACAAGCTTTATGACAGTGCTTCTCAACCCACTCCACTGCCTCCACCTAGTAGCAGAAAGAAGAAAATATGTGTAACTCGGGAGTCTCTGTTCTCAAAGCTCTGGGGTACCATTTCTTCAAAGTTTTGAGCTTGTTTTTGTTTGTATTTGTTTTTGTATTTATTTATTTGTTTGTTTTAGAGACAAGGTCTCGCACTGCACTCTAGCCTGGGCGACAGAGCGAGACAATTCAGGATCTATCTAGTGAATAAACAGATATCAGTAATGACTGTTTTATATTGCAGCTATAGCGCATTAGAGGGATAATTTGATTCTGTTCTGCTTTTGAATGCATAGCTCACTGTAACCTCCAACCCCCGGGCTCAGGCGATCCTCCTACCTCAGCTTCTCTAGTAGTTGAGCTTGATTTATTTTAAAATTTCATAAAATTTTGGCATTTCTTTCCGCAATATGGCCATGTGTGCTTTACTATAAAATATTTTCATCACAAAATTTACATCGTTGGAAATCCCCATAAAGCAGTTTGAGAAACACAACCCCAGAAAGCAGAACAGACTCAAATTATCCCTCATATCCCCCTTAGCCACAAATATAAAACAGTCCCTGGCTGGGCGTGTTGGCTCACACCTGTAATCCCAAGACTTTGGGAGGCCAAGGAGGGTGGATCACTTGAGGTCAGGAGTTCAAGACCAGCCTAGCCAAAATGGTGAAACCACATCCCTATTAAAAATACAAAATTATCCAGGAGTGGTGGCAGGCACTTGTAATCCCAGCTACTTGGGAGGTTGAGGCAGGATAATCGCTTGAACCCAGGAGGTGGAGGTTGCAGTGAGCCAAGATTGTGCCAATGCACTCCAGCCTGAGCAACAGAGCGAGACTTCCATCTTAAATAAATAAAATCCAGTAAAATAAAGCAGTCCCTATTGATGTCTCTTTATTTGCTAAATAGACCCAGAATTGACTTAAATTCTGATTTTTTTTTCATCATGGATTTTTGCATTAATTTTGATTGCTTAAATATTGCATTAAAATATTCTTTATCTTCACTATTGAGTTTGGGGGACCTCCTTAAATTTTATGACCAAGGCAATGCCTCACTCTTCTCACCATAGTCTGGGCCACATATCAGGGGCTCCGATAGCAAGCAACATGACTGTTGAACAGCTAAGACTTCTCTCTTCACTGTGAAGACCAGATGGGCCCTGCAAACAGTGTAATCTGTACATGAAAATGCATGAGATTCCAACTACAACTAGGAACAAAAGACTGTGATGGTGAAATCCCGGGCCTCCAAGCCCCAGTTTCCTGAAGGGAAAGAGCACCCCAGGTTCTGACCAGAGGCCAGAGTCATAATGAAGATGGAACAGGAGCTTGACATGGAAGGGGTGGTAGCACCTGACTCAGAATGAAGAGGCTTTAGGTCCTGAAGGAAGAGCTCAATGCATTCAAAGATTAGAAGGGAGTTCCCAGTCAAAGGAGCAGGGAAGGAGAGAAGGCCCAATAAGAAACACAGTTAGACAGGAGGGAGGGGTCAAGGCAAGATCATACTGGAAACATCTAGAGAGCTCATAAAAGTCGCAGTGCCCAGTCCCCACATGGACCAGGCACTTCAGAATGTCTAGACATCAATTTGGGCACCAGCAGTTTTCAATGTTCTCCAGGAGTTTCTATGCACAGTAGCTAAGGGTGAGAACCACAGATGTCGGCCTAGGGATCATAACAATGAGTTTCTAAGTGCAATAAGAAACTTTCAGAGAGTTTAAGTAGTGGAATAATTTGGTTTGTTTCTTGTTTGTGATTTTTAAAGATCAGTCTGGTTACTGTGTGTAAGACAATAATCCAAAAACCTGTTGCTCATGAACCACATATCTATAAATTTGCTTCCCCTGTAACTGGATCTAACCAACAAAAATTAGTACTTACCAAGAAATTACATGCCAAGGGATTATGCTAAGTAATTCATAAACATTATTTTATTTACTCCTCACAGCAAGTTTATAAGAGAAATGTTATTATTTCCACATATCCGATGAGAAATTCGAGGCTTGGGGAAAGTTAAATAATTTACCTAATGTCACACCTAGTTCATAAGATGCAGAGTTAGGATTCTAATTCCGTGTCTAAGTTGATGCTCCATTGAACATACCATGCCTCCAACTAGGAAGAAACATGCTAGCCAAAGGATGCCGTTGTCAAGTTAATAGGATGGTTACATTTCTAGGCACAGATGAATAAATCAACATGTTGGTTTGCAATAGTAGAATCTATCCAGCTCTGAAATTGCATCCAAGGGTTCATGAGCACACAAGCATAAAAGTGTGCCCTCAGCTCTGCTAGCTTCATCAAGGTGAATACCTAGGAGGCCACCCTCTGAGACCACCTGATGGACAGTCCACCTGATTCCCAAGCCACATACCAGCTTTACCATCTGATGCTCTCTCTCTATTCACATTCAACATTTACACAAGAAATAGTCATATGGATCCTTATCCGTAGACAGTACTGGGGAAATTGAATTGCCATATGCAGAGGAATGGAACTAGACCTCTATCTCTCACTAAATACAAAAGTTAACTCAAGACAGATGAAAGACTTACATATAAGACCTGTAACTACAAAAACACTAGAAGAAAACCTAAGGAAAATGCTTCTGGAATTGATCTAGGCAAAGAATTCGGGACTAAGATATCAAAAGCACAGGCAAAAAACCAAAAATAGACAAACAGGACTTAATTTAACTAGAAAGCTTCTGAACAGCAAGAGAAATAATCAATAGAGTGAACAATCTGCAGAATGCGTGAAAATATTTGCAAACTATGCATCCTACAGGGAACTAATGTCTAGAATTTATAAGGAACTCAAACAATTCAAGAACAACAACAACAAAATAACCCCACCAAAAGGTGGGCAAAGGACATGAATAGACATTTTTCAAAAGAAGGCATATGATATGGTTTGGCTCTGTGTCCCCACCCAAATCTCACCTTAAATTATGATAATCCCCACATATCATGGAAGGGACCCAGTGGGAGGTAATTGAATCATGAGGGCAGGTTTATCCCATGCTCTTCTCATGATACTGAATAAGTCCTATGAGATCTGATGATTTTATAAAGGGGAGTTCCCCTGCACACACTCTCTTGCCTGCCTCCATGTAAGATGTGCCTTTGCTTTTCCTTTGCCTTCTGCCATGATTGTGAGGCCTCCCCAGCCATGTGGAACTGAGTCAATTAAACCACTTTTTCTTTATAAATTACCTAATCTTGGGTATGTCTTTATTAGCAGTGTAAGAACAGACTAAAACAGTATACAAATGGCCAGGAAGCATACAAAAAACAAAATGTTCAAATCACTAATCACTAGAGAATTGCAAGTTAAAACTACAAGGAGATATCTTACAGCAGTCAGAATGGCTATTAATAAAACATCAAAAAATAACATGTTGGCAAGGATGCAGAGAAAGGCAAATACTTATACACTATTAGTGGGAATGTAAATTAGTACAGCTTCTATGGAAAACCCTAGGGAGATTTCTCAAAGAACTAAAAATAGAACTACCATGTGATTCAGCATTAACACCACTGCGTATCTACCCAAAGGGAAATAAATTATTATATAAAAAAGATACCTGCACTCACATGTTTATTGCAGCCATATTCACAATAGCAAAGATATGGAATCAACCCAAGTGTCCATCAACAGATGATTGGATAAAGAAAACGTAGTGTGTGTGTGTGTGTGTGTGTACATACCACAATGAAATACTGTTCAGCTATAAAGAAAGAATGAAATCATGTCTTTTGCAGCAATGTGGTTGGAACTGGAGGCCATTATCTTAAGTGGATAATTCAGAAGCAGAAGGTCAAATGTCACATGTTCTCACTTATAAGTGGGAGCTAAATAATGTATACACATGGACATAGAGTGTGGTGTGATAAACACTGGTGATTGAGATGGGTGGAAGGGTGGGAGGAGGTTGAGTGATGAGAAAATACTAAATGGATACAATGTACATGATTCAGGCGATAGATACACTAAAAGCCCAGACTTCACCACTACACATATAGCTATGTAGCAAAATTGCACCTGTACCACTTAAATTTATACAAGTAAAAATAAAGTCATACGAATTCTGCTTTTTATTCTCTATGAAATTACTACTAAGAGTATTATCCAATGCAGATTCTATGCAATGCCTGCAATATTATCTTTTTAGCAGCTCCTATGCAATGCCCCAAAATAGAAATTGTCTTCAACTTTTATCCCAGGAAAACCTTCAGTCACACTTAGAAACTAGAATTTTTTCCCCTAGACGAAAATTATGTAAGTTAACACATTATCTTCAGTCAGTCAGTTTCCAAAAAGCTCAGAACCAGATTTTGTGATCAATCAAAAACTGGTTATTTTAAGTGAAGTTTACTGAGGTATAAATTACAATAAAAGCCACCCTTTCGTGAATATTTCTATAAGTTTTGGCAAATGCATAGCTCTGAAACCACAACCACATTCAAGATATAAGACAGGTCAATTATCCTTTAACACCCTTTTGTGCCCCTTCCTTCACCCCCAGCCCCTGGCAACCACTGGTTTTTGTCTGATCCAATCGTTTGCCTCTTCCTGAATGTCATATAAATGGAGTCATGCAGTGTGAAGCCTTTTGAGTCTGACTTTGTTCACTTAGGAGAATACATTTGAGATTCATCCATGCTGTTTCATATATCACTAGTTCACTGTCTTTTGTTGAGTAATATTCCATTTTGTGGATATGCCACAGATCATTTATCTAGTTAACAATTTAAAGACATTAGGTCATTTCTAATTCTTGGCTGCTAAGAATAAAGTTACTGTAAGCTTTTCATTGCAGATTTTTGTGTGAACTCAGGATTTCATTTCGCCTGGGTAAATTCCTAGCTTTGGGACTGCTGAGTCATCTGGTAGGTGTATAAGAAACTGCCAAACTGTTTTCCAAAGTGGCTGTGCTATTTTGCACTCCCATCAGCAGTGTATGAGGGTTCCACTTGCTCGAGCCTAGTATTGTAACTTCATTATATACCTTCTTTGATGACATATCCTTTCAAATTTTTGGTCAAGTTTTTATTGGGGTGTTGTTACTATGGACTATGAGAGTTCTTTGTATATTCTGCATATGATTTCTTTCTCACATTTGTGTTTTATGAATATGTTCTCCCAATGTGTGGCACCTTTTATTTTCTTAATGTGCCATTTGAAAAGCAGAAGTTTAATTTTTATGATGTCCAAATTATCTTTTTCCTTTTCTTTTCTAGATCAAAATAGGGGTTGATTTTGATTACCACTGTTATTTTATCTCAATTTGAATTTCTATTTTATTTTATTTTCTAATTTCATTGTAAATTTTTAATTAAACCCAAATATTTTAGGGGAAAGAGGCAAGATAGAAATAGTCTAACTTGGCCATAAATTTTAGAGTCATATTCTCTTGCCGAGAAAGGAAACTAGCTCTCTGACATTGATTGTCTAATTTCAGACTTCACTACTTTATAAGGATGGCCAAATTATAGGCTTTAAAAAAAAATCCAAACAGGGTTTCAGAAAGAATAATTTGTTCACAACAACACAAAAAATGATTCCACCATAAGTTTGTCCAGCGACAGGGTCTATATTATTTTCTATATATCAAATTCTACAACTGGTTCTTAAAGCTATTGTACATAACCTAAGTTAAAATACAATGGTATTAGTTGATAAGACATTTTATCATCTATGAAATGTTGCCTGTTGTCATAGTTAGAAAATCTTTTAAAATATGGAGCTCTTTTCATAGATTGAACTATGCCAGTTAAAAGCTGGGTAAAAAGAATGACAGAATAATATTTATGTTTATCATATAAGGTTTTAAAGCAAATTCCAAGTAGATTTTGCAAATATGTATGTATGAAAATATTGATTTAAACTGCAGATAAGAGGAGACTTTGAGAAAGAGAGAAAGGCCAAATGATTTTATAATTGTAATAAGTTCATAGGTTTATGGGGATTTTATGTAGTTTTCTACCTAACTTCTCTATAAGACTTTAGTGAATCACTTAGAATTTTAAAAATAATTTATTATTACTCTGTACCTGTTCCTTACTCTGCAAATCTTACCATGCCCTTTTGTCTAAAAGCAATAAAATCTGACCTGTGTCATTGCTTTTGTTACTTAGCAAGCACAATGATCCATTAGGCCTGTGTAGGCTCATGGTTTATACAACACTGCCATCTGCTGACAGAGTGTCACAATCACAGTCAGCAACGTGAAACCACTTTATTTTCATTTTCAATGTTTACAGAAATGTTCAACCATTTATGAATATACACAAATAGCATAACGAACCCTAAGCTTCACAAGTTAACATTTTGCCAATCTTGTTTCAAATACCAGCCCCCAACCAATTACTGTTCTCTCACCCTCTCACACACAGACACTGGTAGTATTTTTCAGTCAATCATTAATATATTGCCAACTGACAAGGACTTTTAAAAAATAACCACCATTCTATTATGATTTCTAGCATAATGGAGAGTGATTCCTTAATATCCAATACCCATTTCTTATTCAAATTTCCTTGATTGTCTTCAAACTGTTTTTACCCTAATTTTGCTTAAATCAAAGTCCACCTCCTGTTAAACATATGGTTAAGTTTTACCAAAACCTAATAAATAAATAAATAAACATCTATATTTTTTCCAATTCCAGGGAATAGTGAAAGAGGGTAAATTCCATTATTTTGTCTGTTTGTTTTGTTTTGTTTTGTTTTCTGAGACGGAGTCTTGCTCTGCCGCCCAGGCTGGAGTGCAGTGGCCCGATCTCAGCTCACTGCAAGCTCCGCCTCCCGGGTTTTACGCCATTCTCCTGCCTCAGCCTCCCGAGTAGCTGGGACTACAGGCGCCCGCCTCGACGCCCGGCTAGTTTGTTTTTGTATTTTTAGTAGAGACGGGGTTTCACCGTATTAGCCAGGATGGTCTCGATCTTCTGACCTCGTGATCCGCCCGTCTCGGCCTCCCAAAGTGCTGGGATTACAGGCTTGAGCCACCACGCCCGGCCAAATTCCATTATTTAGAAACATAAATCACATCATGGGGCTAGAATTATCTTGAAGTCAAAATTGAAGACTGAAAATGAAAAAGAAAGGTACAGACTAAACTTATTTTTAAACTTCAATGCAGAACTCTAAGAGAAAATATTAGAAAGGTGTACTAGTATTCATTATTCAGTATTCATCAGTATTCACTCAGCTACATGTAGTTGAAATCTAACTAGACGAACTTGATCAGATAAAGAGGTACATTTTTCTCACCAAGACTGACTCCGAAGGCAGGTGTTTCAGAACTAGACAGCTGCTGCAGGACCCATGTCCTTTCCCTACCTGCTTCTCCACTCTAGCTTGTGACTTTCATCCTGCAAGATGGTGCTTCTGCCAAGTTCCAGACAGAAGAAGACAGAACACAAAGGATAAATAAGCAGGGTTGCCTCTGTCAATCAAGCAAAATTTTTCCAGAAATGCACAAGAGATTTCAGATTATGTCTCAACAGTCCTAACTGAAAAGGAGCTGAGGAATTAGATTTTTGACTGGGACACTGTTACCCTGTAAAAAATTGGGATTCTGTTATGAAAGAATAAGAGGAGGGAGGAAAGATTGGAAACATCTATGTAATAGCGAAAAAAATAAGCAACTCAATAAAAAAGTGGGCATACCTTAAGAACAGGCAATTCACAACAGATGAGACCCCAATAGCCATGGTCAACCTCATGAGTGATCAGAAAACACAAATATGTATATTAAACCAAAAATAAAATACAATGTGTTGCCCATTTGACTGGAAAAAAAACGAAAAAGCCTGATAATATCAAGTATTGGAGAGGATGTAGAGTGAGGAAACTCCATGGAGGAACTGTCATTGCAAATGTGGGGATGTAAATTTAATACATGAATTTGAGGCCAATTTGTAAATTGAAAAATGCACACACCCTGCAACCAAGAAGTACCCCCTTGCAATATTTTTGAAAAGACAAAATCGCTATGTAAACGGAATCATGCAATATGTGACAGTTATACTCAGCATAATGCCCCTCAGATCCATTCAAGTCATGTGTATCAAGAGCTCACTATTTTATTTTTTATGTTTTTTAGAGACAGAGTCTCACTCTGTCACACAGGGTGGAGTGCAGTGGTGAGATCATAACTCACTGCAGCCTCGAACTCCTAGGCTTAAGCATCCTCCTGCCTCAGCCTCCCAAGTAGCTAGGACTACAGGCACGGGACACAACACACAGCTAAATTTTTATTTATTTTTTTAAGAGACATGGTCTCACTATGTTGCCCCACGCTGTTCTCAAATTCCTAGGTCAAGCGATTCTCCCACCTCTACTTCACAAACTGCTGGAATTATAGGTATGAACCACTGTGATCAACTCACTACTTTTTAATAGTAATATTTCATGGCATGGATGTACCACAGTTTGTCTTACCATTAATCTATTGTAGGACATTTTGGCTGATTCTAGTTTTTGTTAACACAAATAAAACAGCTATAAATAGTTGTGTACTGTATACGTTTTTGTGCTGACATAAGTTTTCATTTTTCTGGGATAAGTTTTCATTTCTTTGGGCTTTTGCTGTATTCTTGATATTATAATATGTTGCATCTTCAGTTTTATTCTATTCAATATATAATTGTTTCTTTTCCTTGAAACCTCCCTTGGATTGTTTAGAAGTGTGCTGTTTTGTTTCCAAGGGTTTGTCATTTTCTCCATTATTTTTCTATTATTGATGTCCAGTTTGATTCCAGGTGGTCAGAGAACACACTCCGTGTGATTTCAATTCTATTGAATTTGTTGAGGTTTGTTACACGGCCCAGTATATGGCAATTTTGGTATATGTTCCATGGGCACTTGAATGTGAATTCTGCTGGTGCTGGTTGGAGTTTTCTAGCAATGTTGATTTATGATCTTACTCATTGATGGTGTTGTTGAGTTTGATGTGTTCTCATGATGGCAGCTTTAACATTCTTGTCAGATAATTCTAACATCTCTGTCATGTCAGTATTAGTGCCTCTTAATTGTCTCATTAAAGCTGAGATTTTCCTGGTTCCCCTGGTTCCTGGTGGGATGTGTGGTTTTCAGTTGAAATCTAGACTTTGGAGTATTGTGTTATGAGGCTTTGTATCTCCTTTAAACTCATCTCAGCGGACTTCCTCTTTCGCCACTCAGGAAGGAGAAGTTAGGGTTTTTGTCATGGTGTATGAATGGAGCAGAGCAGTTACTGCCTAAGAATTGTTTTACTGGGCTTCCTCTTTCTTTCTCCTTTGACTAGAGAGAGCCAGCTTTTCTTAGGGCTTTTTGTCTGTCTGGGCATTTTGGTGTTTCTGGGTTGACAAACTTCTCCAGAACCAAGTCTGGAATGGATGAGGCAAAAAGAAACCCCGGGGAATGCACTGCTGGGTCGCTCCTTAGGTCCCAGTGTTCCTAACTGGTCTGCCTTCTTCTCTCCACCCTCCACAGTCTTCGTAAGTTTGCTTTAAGTGCAATGTCCAGGGTTTTATTTTACTTGAGAGAAATAGGTAAAATAATTCTACTCCATCTTTCAGGAAGCAAAAGCCCCCTTGTGTATTTTTTTTAAACTTTCAAAAACAAACCAAAAGCAGCTGCAACAATAAAGAAGCTAGTAACACCCTTGGTGGGAAATTCAAGCCCAAATACACATTTTAAGTTTGGCTAGCCAGTGAGAACATCAGAATAGTTCACGTTTTAAACAAATTATATTTATGATTACGCATGTACTAAACCTGAAGTCCTCTTATATTTACTAAGCACCTATTCTGTCCTTGTTAGGAAGACACAATGCTATTCCCCGGGAAATGTGGCCTGGCAGCTGGACCTGAGTCAACGGCCACTAGAGCACAGAGCAAGGAGAGCAGTACCCTGCCCCAGCCACCCCTCAAGACAGGATCCTTTCTCTGGGAACTGTAGGTAACAATGAAAAAAGAAAGGAAAGGAAAGGAAAGGGAGAATGGAGAAGGAGAAAGGAGGGAGGGAGGAGGGAAAGGAAGGAAAGAGAGAGAGAGAAAGAAAGAAAAAGAAAGAAAGAAAGAAAGAAAGAAAGAAAGAAAGAAAGAAAGAAAGAAAAGAAAAGAAAAGAAAAGAAAAGAAAAGAAAAGAAAGAAAGAGAAGAGAAAGAAGGAAGGAAGGAAGGAAGGAAGGAAGGAAGGAAGGAAGGAGAAAGGAAGGAGGGAGGAAGGGAGGGAGGAAGGAAGGGAGGAAGGAGGGGAGGAAGGAAAGGAGGAAGGAAGGGAGGAAGGCAGGGAAGAAGGAAGGGAGGATCCTTTCTCTGGGAACTGTAGGTAATACTAAATCATCCTGGAACACAACAATGAAAGAAGAAAGGAAAGGAAAGGGAAGAGAGAAGGGAGAAGGGAGAAAGGAGAAGGGAGAAGGAAGGAAGGAAGGAAAGAAAGAAGGAAGGAAGGAAAGAAGGAAGGAAGGAAGGAAAAGAAAGAAAGAAAGAGAAAGAAAGCAAGAAAGCAAGAAGAAAGCAAGAAAGCAAGAAAGAAAGAAAGAGGAAGGGGAAGGGAAGGGAAGGAGGGAGGAAGGGAGGGAGGGAGGAAGGAGGGGAGAAAGGAAAGGAGAAAGGCAGGGAGGAAGGAAGGGAGGATCCTTTCTCTGGGAACTGTAGGTAACACTAAATCGTCCGGGAACACAACAAGGAAAGAAGAAAGGAAAGAAAAGGGAAGGGAGAAGGAAGGAAGGAAGGAAGGAAGGAAGGAAGGAAGGAAGGAAGGAAAGAAAGAGAGAGAGAGAAAGGAAGGAAGGAAGGGAGGGAGGGAGGGAGGGAAGGAGGGAGGAAGGGAGGGAGGGAGGAAGGAGGGGAGAAAGGAAAGGAGAAAGGCAGGGAGGAAGGAAGGGAGGATCCTTTCTCTGGGAACTGTAGGTAACACTAAATCGTCCGGGAACACAACAAGGAAAGAAGAAAGGAAAGAAAAGGAAGGGAGGAAGGAAGGAAGGAAGGAAAGAAGGAAGGAAGGAGAAGGGAAAGAGAGGAAGGGAGGGAGGAAGGAAAGGAGGAAGGAAGGGAGGAAGGAAGGGAGGGAAGAAGGGAAGAAAGGAAGGAAGGAAGGAAGGAAGGAAGGAAGGAAGGAGGAAAAAAGAACAGCAATTACTTTTGCAACAACCTAATATAAGCTTTTAATAGTTAAATATTCTGTTCCATGCATTGTTGCTGAATACCTTATAAACAACAGGGCATCCTATGACCTGAATTTCCCAAGTTATGAGTTGAGGGTTTGAACTAGTTTTAAAAAACAAGGAGGCCAGGTGCGCTGGCTCACGCCTGTAATTTCAGCACTTTAGGAGGCCGAGGTAGGTGGATCATGAGGTCAGGAGTTTGAGACCAGCTTTACCAACATAGTGAAATCCCGTCTCTACTAAAAATACAAAAATTAGCCAGGCATGGTGGTGCACACCTGTAATCTCAGCTACTCAGGAGTCTGAGGCAGGAGAATGGCCTCTGGGAGGCAGAGGTTGCGGTGAGCCAAGATCACGGCATTGTACTCCAGCCTGGGTAACAGAGGGAGACCGTCTCAAAAACAAAATTAAAAAAAAAAAAAGGAATCTAGAACAAGACATTAGAAGTATATGTACTTTTATTTTCGTTCTGTGCTATCCGGTGCCTACTGCTATTTCTCTTCATATTTAACCTCCAACAGTGGCATTTTGCTCCCTCCAGACCACCTGATTGGAGCTTATGTGCTCTCACACAGTACCTCCAACCAGAGGGAGTCGAGTGCCACAGAAAGGCATAAAAATCACCAGTAATTTTGCATTTATTTTACCTTGTGCCTTGAAACAGAGCACTCAATAAATGCTCTCTGAATAATATTTAATAAATATGTGTATTTGGGATTGTATCATATTGCAGCTACCTGGATATATAATTTAATTAGAAATATAATAATTTTTGTGGCTCAATCAACAAATGACTTTTCTCTTTCTCTCTCTTTCTCTTTCTTCCCCTCTCTGTCTTTCTTCTCAGTTGATGTTGCTGGAGTTCAGTGTTGTGCAGATGGCAGTGACAAAGGCCATGGGCACATGAGATATAATAAAAGGTCCCTGAAGAAGGTGGAGAACCAGACATCCTATGAAATTTTCCAGAGTTGGTACTGGATATCTCCTGTCTAGCACCATGCTGGCCTCAGCCCAACGGGAATTTCCTTCCAGAGACAGAAGACAGTGACTGAGGTGGGGAGACAGATCGTAACACTGAGACTTACGTGGGGACATCAAACAGAAAAAAGGTGGAAAAAACAGAAAATTCTTTCTTCTGGACAGTCCTCTCTGTTCTACCTTTAACAAAATTCTCCCCCCAGCGGATGCTAGTGCACAACCCTATACA
Organism: Rhinopithecus bieti; assembly: GCF_001698545.2. Classification (NCBI taxonomy): domain Eukaryota; kingdom Metazoa; phylum Chordata; class Mammalia; order Primates; family Cercopithecidae; genus Rhinopithecus; species Rhinopithecus bieti. The sequence goes on from NW_016827447.1 coordinate 145,587, forward strand.
TGCTATGTTTTTTTCCTATACATACCTACCTATGATAAAATGTATTAATTAGTCACAGTAAGAGAGTAACAACAATAACTAGTAATAAAATAGAAGAATTCAGTAAAATAAGAGTTACTTGAGCACAAACACTAGGATATCATGACAGTCAATCTGATGACCAAGAGGACTACTAAGCATCTAAATAGGAGGGTAAGTGTAGACAGCATGGAGATGCTGGACAAAGGGATGATTCAGTCCCAGGCTGGTATGGAGCGGAAGGGCATGAGATTTCATCACACTACCAAGGCACACAATTTAAAATGGGTACATTCTTATTTCTAGAATTTTCTATCTAATATTTTCAGACTACAGCTGCCTACAAGTAACTGAAACCCCAGAAAGTAAAACTGTGGATAAGGATGTACTACTGTACATCCTCCTTTGAACCAGCCTTATCATTTGCTAGTATATACATATATACCTACATACATACATATACACATACATGCACACACCTATATGTGTACACACACACACACACGCCCATCTACTAATGTTGGAATAACTTTGCTAAATAAGATGCACAACTTGTTAATGTCCTACAGAGCAATAAAACCACAGGCATTGGGGTTATCTTTTCTACTAGATAAAAATCCATTATCATGTTCATAAAGTTTTCTTTACATTAACATCTAACTTTTGCAATCTAGTTTTAATCAATCATAAATAGAAAGCAAATGAACTGTTTCTCTAGTGAATCAAACATCCTCAAAAGACACAAAGTCATCTTTTGCTTTATTTTATTTTACATAGATTATTTAAAGTTTTAAATAACTTAACATTCACGGTAGTTTGTGACTGTGTATTTTGGCTTTGTCCTTCAAACTTATTTTGTATTTGATGTATCATGCTTGCCTCAATTTTTTATTCACTTCTCCTGAATTTTGCTGGGTTGGTTTATTATTTTTGTCTATTTCTTTTCCTTCTAGTGGTTCGGGAGGGTTTTTTTAATCCCATTACTGTTGAATGCCTATTAACTTGGCCCCTTTTTCTTTCAATCTCTATTCCCACAGCCTGAAGCATGAGGGTCAAGCTGTCTGTAAAGAGCAGAGAGATGACCCAGGTGTTATTCCACTCTCCACTGCCCACCTATACCATTCCCAGCCCCTGATAGCTCTTCTGGGGCTCTGTGGGGAAAACTAGAACTGGCTGCTTCAAGGACTCCTCCTGTTTTTGCAATGGAAAAAACGTTTCTAGATTCCAGTTTCTCTATGAATTCAATGACATGGTTTAAATATCTGTAGTGTTCTTCAAAGTTTTTTCTTCTAATAGGACCTCTCATGATTCTCCAACCATGAAATAAATTCATTATCATTTTTATATTTCTTCTGTCATTGCAAAGGAGGTTTTGAAAGAGTGGAGGATACGCTAACGAACTCAAAAATCCACATTATTCCTTGTTTCCATCTGTTGCTCATTTGTTGTTTCCATTGGCCTGTCCGCCTCCTATCCTCCCTCTTGGACTTGGAACTCTAGCCTCCGCCAGTGTAAGGAAAAGAAAGAGAGATCAGACTGTTACTGTGTCTAGGTAGAAAAGGAAGACACAAGAAACTCCATTTTGATCTGTAGGCTGAACAACTGTTTTGCCTTGAGATGCTGTTAATCTGTAACTTTAGCCCCTACCTTGTGCTCACTGAAGCATGTGTTGTATGGAATCAAGGTTTAAGGGATCTAGGGCTGTGCGGGATGTGCCTTGTTAACAATATGTTTACAGGCAGGACGGGCAAGACCTGACCGTCCCCCAGCCCGACACCCGTGAAGGGTCTGTGCTGAGGAGGATTAGTAAAAGAGGAAGGCCTCTTGTGGTTGAGATAAGAGGAAGGCCTCTGTCTCCTACATGCCCCTGGGAATAGAATGTCTCGGTGTAAAACCCAATTGTACATTCGTTCTATTCCGAGATAGGAGAAAACCGCTCTATGGCTGGAGGTGAGATATGCTGGCAGCAATGCTGTTCTGTTATTCTTTACTACACTGAGATGTTTGGGTGAGAGAAGCATAAATCTGGTCTACATGCACATCCAGGCATAGTACCTTCCCTTGAACTTATTTGTGACACAGATTTCTTTGCTCACGTGTTTTCTTGCTGACCTTCTCCCCACTATCACCCTGTTCTCCTGCCGCATTCCTCTTGCTGAGACAGTGAAAGTAGTAATCAATAAATACTGAAGGAACTCAGACACCGGTGCCGGTGTGGGTCCTCCGTATGCTGAGCGCGCCAGCCTGACCATAATAGTTGCCTATGATGAGTTTCTATGCCTTAATATGAGAAGAGAACACAGGGGCTGGGTGCCAAGTAGGTAGACAGGGAGGGCAGGGAACTCTAAGACAGAGCTTGAGGGGCTCATTCCTCTTGCAAAATGAAACAAAAACCACAGCACTGAATATGTAAATATCGGTGGCTGAACCCCTCCTAGGATAAGCCCTGACACAATTGCTTCTATCTTCTCTTTCTCTCAAGGAAGTCAAAAAAACACCTGCAGCCCTACTGTCCCCTTGGAAACAAGATGAACATCGACATTTTCTAGAGTGGGACCAGAATATCTGTTCATATTTATGTCCCATGCATTTGCACATGGCCGGACAAAGGACTTTACTTCTGCCAGCACATCTGTCTTCAGATATGAGAGGGAACAGACACAACCTGGAAGCAGCAAAGAAGCAGCTCTTTCTCAAGTAACCTCCTCTGTCTCCCTCCTGCCTGGCTAATGGGGCAGCCTTGATCCTTGGGAATCCAGGACAGATATCCACTCGTGACAAACTAGCTGGAAGAATGACAACCAATCAGGTTCTAAGCACCACTGGATGTGAACCACAGAATTTCCCCCTCTCCTTGTGGAATATCAGCTTATGTCTGACAAAAAATGTAAAAATGAGAGTTACAATCTTAAGGAGGAGTCAAGCTAAAGCAAAAAGAATCACCTACTCTGGGTTTCAGCGTGACTGCTGAGCTCAAATATATACAAAGAGAGAAAGAACCACAAACTTGAAGATGGATATCAGCTACAGACTTTCCTGAGTCAGGTAGGGAAACTACCATCCCTTAAACCTTGCAAAAGGCAAACTTATGCCATGTGTCCCCTGACGTACTGGGTGATGTACTGTATGCTACTGATGTGAGGGGAACTTCCTAAATTAGCTAGAAAATTATGCCAAATAAAAAGCAAAAATGATAATTCTTGAAATGTTACACCTGAGGAACATTGCTAAAATAATTTATCAGTAGTTTTCAGGATGATTTATAGATGTGCATTGAAGTGTGTGCTTGTGCTCTCTCTCCTCTCTCTCTCTCTCTCTTTCTCTCCTTGCCTCCCTCCCTCCCTGCCTTTCCTTCCTCTCCCCTCCACAGCAGTTTATTTTTTTTTCTGATAATCTAACTTTGCTGATTCAATGTAATGCAGCTTCAGTGATGAGTTAGTTGGAATGTTCCCCAAGAAATTCTATTTCCAGCACTCTTATACATGAAATCCAAGAACCTCTCAGACTATCTTACTGACACCTTGCCTTTCCTCAACAAATCAATCTTATCAATGTCCATCATGGATATTTTGTAGAATGGTAGATCCTGGCAGAGTCTCACAGATGCTTCTGAGATATCATTTGCTTTCAAAAAATGAACCACACACATCCTAGGGATCTCAGCCACTTTCCATGATTCATTTTATGTTACAGCAAACATTACAACAATCATTCCTATAGATCACCACTGCATGTGATCAATAAAGTAGTTTTGCCACAATGATACTTATGCTAATCGTCTTTTATTGGTTACAAATTCTGCTTTACAATAGTTATTAGGTTGCACTGTTCATATTAGATTTCCAGTTAGTTCACTTAGGAACATGAGTCCCTTGAACAGCTCAGTCATCTTTTCCATTCCCATTTCTATCCCCTACATCTCTTTCATTTGCAGAAGACTATCTCCTACACTGAAACAGGAAAGCTTTTACCTTTTTGGCATGCTTGATTTAAAGATTATAGAAAAGTATTTGACAAAGAAATCTCACGCATGTGTGTACATATCATTTAAAAATTTATGTTTACGCATTGCACAAGAATATTGAGAATGCTACTAGGCAATATCAGAGTTTACTTTTTTTTCAAAATTAGTACAGTTTTATTATTTCTAAAAACTGTAAAATGAACATATTCACACAACCATACAGGAGAGTAGGAAGAGAAAGTGTCATTGTTCCTCCTCTGCAATCCCAGGAGATAACTACCAAGCACAATTTATGTGTCCTTTAAAAATCAGCCCATATTTATATACATATATAATCAATTTAGATGGGATCATGATATCTCACCACACATACTCTTCAGTGACCTGCATTTTCACAAACACCTTCCACATAACTATATAGAAGCCTACGTCTTCCTCTTATTTTCTGGCTTTGTGCTACATTGTAAAGCTCTAATAGGAGTTTAATTAAACTCCTATTAATGAGGATTTCAGTTATTTTTCACTTTTTAAACAATATTTCCATGCGTAGTCTTATATATAAGTCTGGACACGCTTATCCCAGTCTAAGGAGCTCCTTTTACCTTTCCCAATCTCAGCACTCCCTGTCATGCTTGCTGCTTCTGTTGGGTGACTTTACTCCTGGAGTATAAAGTTCAGTTAAGTACATGGGTTCTGAGTTTAGGTCACAGCTCTGCCACTTACTGCCATATGCCAGTTCCTTGACCTCTCTGCCCTCAAGTTTTTGCATCTACAAAATAGGGGTAGTTCATAGAGTCTTTGGGAATAATTAAATGTGATGATCCATTTACAATGTCTGGCACTTAAGTGCTCAATAAATGTCACCCTTTATGACTGGTATTGCTTGTATGTCTGCAGAGAAAATCATTTTATGTCCCCTTTGAAAAAGGACTGTGCCCTTGGTCAGCTATTTTGCACATTTAAATTTCACTTGCCAATGTTAACTCTCCACCTCTATCTTGATCCCTCTCATTCCTCATCTTCTGGTGAGACCAACTGCTGATTCGGCTATTCAAGGCAACTAGCAAAGCTGCCAGTGACAGAATCAAATAAACCTACCCTTAATCTTTAGAATTATAGTTATGTTTTGTGTTGTAAAAGTTACTATTGTGGTAGTCAGTATTAGCCTCTGGTCTATGATAGCATCTCTGATCTATTATTGATTTTCAAATGTGTATTTTTTTTATTTATTCTGAAAATGTTTGTTAATCATTTACTAAGTAAAGATACTGGACTGAGCCTCCCAAATACAGGACAAATAAAACATCAAACAACTTATAATTTAGAAGGGTAGAAGAGAATCTGAAAGCAGGTAAAAATAATCAGGCACTCGGCCAGGCGCGGTGGCTCACACCTATAATCCCAGCACTTTGGGAGGCTGAGATGGCCGGATCACAAGGTCAGGAGATCGAGACCATCCTGGCTAACGCGGTGAAGCCCTGTCTCTACTAAAAAAATACAAAAAAATCAGCCGGGCATGATGGCGAGCAGGGTGGCAGGCACCTGTAGTCCCAGCTACTGGGGAGGCTGAGACAGGAGAATGGCGTGAACCCGGGAGGTGGAGCTTGCGGTGAACCAAGATCGTGCCACCGCACTCCAGCCTGGGCGAGAGAGCGAGACTCCGTCTCAAAAAAATAAATAAATAAAAAATAAAAAATAAATAGGCACTCTAGGCCCAGTGACCTGTCTCTGTACTCTGTAAATTCAGGTCACCTGCTCAGGGATAATCTGAGAGAAAGTCTATCTTCAGTTGAATCTTGAAAGACAATTAGCAGTTCACAAGCTAATCCAAGTGGACAAAGGTGTTCCCAAGCAGAGGGAGTGCAAAAGCTGGAGGCCATAGAAAAACTGTAAGGAGTGTCGGGAGGTGGGAGTAATGTATGGAAGCGGTGGAGATGGAAGGTTAAGAGAGATACAAGACTGCAAAAATGGAGCTGGACTCAAAACACTGCAAAGATCTTCAGTGTTGTTGATGAGATTTCTGTGGAAACACTATGGAACACTGGGACTCCATGGCAGCTCCAAAGATGGCATGCACCTGGTCCAGCTCAATAAGAGCTGAGCTCTACCTGTGCTGTGACAACAGACACACCAACCAAGTAAAGTCTACTTTTCTACTCTGTTAATCTGCACTTTGGTTTTGTACACCATCCGTAGCTACATTTCAAAATGTACTTCAAAGTTATGAGCCTTAATTTGACATACATTTAGTCTACCTTTTTAAAAATAACATTGCAGCAAAGGAGAAGTTAAAATAGTAAGACAGCCTGTAATTATTACTCACTGAGAAGCTGATGATTTCCATAATTACACTAAATGAAGTTTATCCTTTGCAAAAGCCCCCCAGCCCACCCCAAAAGAAAGTACAAAAAAAACTGACCATTTTTTTCATTGCTTGTTTTTATTTGTAATTTACATTCAGTCTACTTTCTAAAAAATAAATAAATAATAAGCAGTCCAGATGTGGCAAGTTGCTAAAGAAAGGAACAATCAGGCCGTAGAAATAAATATATTCTCTTCTTGGATTTTAGATCTCACCTAAGAAAATAAACATATGCTATGTCAGAGAAGCCTCAGGGCTTTGACACCTGCTCAAAAAGGGAGTTGAGCTTCAGCAGCTGACCCAGGGCTCTGTTCCCCTTTGGTGAGAAGGGTTTTTGTACAGCAAGACAATGGAGAGCTCTCACTGTGGTGGACGTTCGGCCAAGGGACCAAGCTGGAACTCAAACGTGAGTAGAATTTAAACTTTGCTTCCTCGTTGTCTGTGTCTTCTGTTCCCTGTGTCTATGAAGTGATCTATAAGCTGACTCTGCAATCAGACTCTGACATCCTTCAGGGAAAATATAAAGATAAGTCTGTAGTCAAACTCGAGAATTGAGTGTACATTTTCTTTGAAGAGCAAGCAAGATTCAGTCATTGGGTAAGAATAACTTGCCTAAGCAATAGCTTCAGAAATGTCCTGGGGAACGTAACATGTTCTGGACAAAGCCTTGGTCAATTGTCAGAAAGGGAGTTTTTGTATAGGAGGGAGGTTAAGAGGAACCATTGTGTGTACAGTTTTGGCGCGGGGACCAAGGTGGAGATTAAACGTAAGTACTTTTTTCCACTGATTCTTCACTATTTCTGTCTAATTAGTTTACTTTGTGTTCCTTTGTGTGGATTTTCATTAGTTGGATGTCAGGGAACTAACAAACTTCATTCCCGGGCTAGGTACAGAGGAGGGGAAATTGTTCCACAGCAGGCTAGCTTGTGGCTAACTTTTAAGATTTCTAAATCAAAATAACTTCATTGGGGGAAGGAGGCTTGCTGACCTTTCAGGGAGGTTTTTGTAAAGGGAGAAGTTAGGACGAATCACTGTGATTCACTTTCGGCCCCGGAACCAAAGTGGATATCAAACGTAAGTACATCTGTCTCAATGATTTGTGAGATTTTGGTGCCATTGTATCATTTGTGCAAGTTTTGTGATATTTTGGTTAAATAAACCTGGTGACCCAGAAGTAAACAGCAGGACACCAGAAAATCAACTTAAAAAGCTGAGCAAATAGACAAATCATTGGGTTTGGGAGGAGAATAGGATTCATGGGGGAAATGGGAAAGAAATAGCTAGATTTTCTCTGAACAAGCAGCCTATCTCATATGATGGGCTTCAAGGGAGGTTTTTGTTGAGGGAAAGGGTAAGATCCCTCACTGTGGCTCACTTTCGGCGGAGGGACCAAGGTGGAGATCAAACGTAAGTGCACTTTTGTAATGCTTTTTCTTATAAGGTTGTAAATTTGGGGAATTTTTATGTTTAAGATATTAGCTCAGGTCAATTCCAAAGAGTACCAGATTCTTTCAAAAAGTCAGATGAATAAGGGACCGAAAATTAGTTCATCTTAAGGGATAGCCAAGCGCTTGCCGGTTGAGTGAGGCATCTAAATTGCAAAATTTTCTCTGCATCAGTCAGGCTAGTGATATTAACAGTGAAAAGAGATTTTTGTTAAGGGGAAAGTAATTAAGTTAATACTGTGGATCACCTTCGGCCAAGGGACACGACTGGAGATTAAACGTAAGTAATTTTTCACTATTGCCTTCTGAAATTTGGGTCTGATTGCCAGTATTGACTTTTAGAGGCTTAAATAGGAGTTTTGTAAAGATGCGTAAATTAGGGCATTTAAGATATACCATGGGTTGCAAAAGTTAAACTCAGCTTCAAAAATGGATTTGGATACAAAAAATTAAATTGTTCTAAATTGAATGACACAAAGTAAAAAAAAAAGTGTAACTAAAAAGGAATCCTTGTATTTCTAAGGAGCAAAAGTAAATTTATTTTGTTCACTCTTGCCAAATATTGTATTGGCTGTTGCTGATTATGCATGATACAGAGAAGTGGAAAAATATATTTTTTAGTCTTTCTCCGTTTTGTTTGATAAATTACCTTTTCAGACAACTGTAAAAATCAACAGCATGCCCTAAAAAAATCAGGAAAAAGTGACATGTACCTATTTGCTATGTAGAAGAGGCAGCTTACTTGAAAATCCGCAGCAATGTTGTTTTCAGAGTCTATAATAAGCAATAAACTCAAAAAGACACATTCTGTAGGAATAAGGGCTTCACAGATAGAGCTCATTTTTTAAAAATCCAATTTGTACGTTAGACTAAACATGAAATTATCTCCTATTGCAATGGTGGAAAGGTGGTTATTCCCAAAAGCTCAATCTCAAAGAAATGTGTTTAAATGAAAAAAAGTAAATAATTGCATTTTTTAATGACCATGGGTCTATGAAAAAATAGGAAATATTTTAAAGAGTATGTTCTTTTATTACCCTCTGTTGTTACTTGTCTACATTTTTAATCCGCCAAGAAGTCCGTGGCACCGCGAGCTGTAGACAGAGCCGTGGTCTTTCTTGATTGAGCGGGTTTGGTGGCCTTGCCACCGCCCTCTTGGGGCACCCGCCTTGCCGCTAGCGGCCATGGCCACCCCGCGTCTGCCCGATTAATGCTGCCGTAGCCAGATTTCCTGATGCACAGTGATACAAATAATGCCATTAACGGAAAGAGAACAGAAAAGTAACGGGCACTGAGCTGGGAAAACCAGGGAGAAGACTGATTTATTAGAGATTTCAGAAATAAAATTCACACTCATTACGATATCTCATTAGTGAAAATTTCCATTGGGGATTGTAAAGAATTTAAAGCTTTTTTTTTTCAGTGCTATTTAATTATTGTCAATACCTCTCATCAAAGTATTAAATACAAAAGCTCAATCAAAAAGAAAGAATATGTAATTCTTTCAGAGTAAAAAATCACACCCGTAACTGGCCACGAGGGCCTTGATCATTCACTTTGAATTGTTGGTATTAAATACCATTAAGGAATATTAACTGATTTAAAAATAAATATATTCGTACCATGTTTCTAATTTTCAAGAAATGTAGCCGCCGGTGTGTGATTATATTCAGTTGTACAAAATATGCTAAACCTATAACAATGTGATTAATAAAAACTCAAACATATTTCCAGTACCTTAATATCTGTGATAAGGAAAATTTTAATCTGAGTATGTTTAATTTCATACCTCTAATTAATGGTTAATGCGATTTGCATTGTTGTTTTGCTGTTGTTCTCCAGTTGACTCCAAAGTGATAATTTTAAGGAGGATTATTTTGGTCTGCAGCAACTTGATAGGACTATGGAGTTGTGGTCCTGGTTTTAAAGCTTCTATTTATAAACTAACTTACAACGATTCAAAACTATTATTACTGTAGCGACATAAAGATTTAGAGCCTTTGAAAACTCTTTAAACACTTTTTAAACTCATTAAAAGCTAAGTTAAGATATCTTGAAATAATTCATATCAAATACATTAATTGTTTAAATTGGTATCTAATGTCAGAGGAAAGAAGGTAAAGCTATCAAGATTCACACAGATAGAGTATCTTGCCATAGGCATGTTTTCCCTGCGTTATCCTTGGTGATCACCATTATTTTGCTACCATGGTTTATTGTTGATACTAATTACCTGAAAAAATTAGAATGAAGGTTAAAAGAGAAGAAAAATATTAAACAGTTAAAAGCTTGCGTCTTTCATGGTGGAACTACTTGGTTAACAGCGAAATTTAGCTTTTAAAAAAAAAAAAAAAATCCTTTTCCTGTTATCTGTTGACTTCTCCCGGCAAAAGATTCTTGTTTTTCATTTTAACTACTGCTCTCCCACCCGACGGCTGGAAATCCCCAGAGGGGGATTTCCAAGAGGCCACCTGGCAGTTGCTGAGGGTCAGAAGTGAAGCTAGCCACTTCCTCTTAAGCAGGTGGTCAAGATTACAGTTGACCTCTCCTGGTATGACTGAAAATTGCCGCATATGGTTACGAGGCCTTTGGGAGGGCTTAGAGAGTTGCTGGAACAGTCAGAAGGTGGAGGGGCTGACACCACCCAGGCACAGAGGCAGGGCTCAGGGCCCACTCTGCAGGGGGGTGTTAGCCCAGCCCAGCCAAAGTAACCCCCAGGAGCCTGCTGCATAGCCCTGGAAGAGGCACAGCGGAAATAAAAGCAGACAGAGGCTTTTCTTGACTCAGCCACTGCCTGGTCTTCTTCAGACCTGTTCTGAATTCTAAACTCTGAGGGGGTCAGATGACGTGGCGTCTCTTTACCTAAAGCATTGAGTTTACTGCAAGGTCAGAAAAGCATGCAAAGGCCTCAGAACGGCTGCAAAGAGCTCCAACAAAACAATTTAGAACTTTATTAAGGAATAGGGGGAAGCTAGGAAGAAACTCAAACATCAAGTTTTTGAATACACTTCTTGGCCTCCTTGCTATAATTATCCAGGATAAGCATGCTGTTTTCTGTCTGTCCCTAACATGCCCTGTGATTATCCGCAAGTAACACACCCAAGTGCAAAACTTTGTTACTTAAACACCATCCTGTTTGCTTCTTTCCTCAGGAGCTGTGGCTGCACCATCTGTCTTCATCTTCCCGCCATCTGATGAGCAGGTGAAATATGGAACTGTCTCTGTTGTGTGCCTGCTGAATAACTTCTATCCCAGAGAGGCCAGCGTAAAGTGGAAGGTGGATGATGTCGTCCAAACGGGTAACTCCCAGGAGAGTGTCACAGAGCAGGACAAGGACAACACCTACAGCCTCAGCAGCACCCTGACGCTGAGCAGCACAGAGTACCAGCAACACAAAGTCTATGCCTGCGAAGTCACCCATCAGGGCCTGAGCTCGCCCCTCACCAAGAGCTTCAACAAGGGAGATTGTTAGAGGGAGAAGTGCCCCAGGCCCCCTACTTGCTCCTCAGCCCCAGCCTCACCCCCTCCCATCCTTTGGCCTCTGGCCCTTTTCCCACAGGGGACCTACCCCTATTTCAGCCCTCGAGCTCATCTTTCACCTCCTCCCCCTCCTCCTCCTTGGCTTTAATTATGCTAATATTGGAGGAGAATTAATAAATAAAGTGAATCTTTGCACCTGTGGTTTCTCTCTCCTTCCTCATTTAATAATTATTATCTGTTGTTTTACCAACTACTCAATTTCTCTTATAAGGGACTAAATATGTAGTTGTCCTAAGGCGCATCAGCATTTATAAAAATCATCCTTCATTCTATTTTACCCCGTCATCCTCTGCAAGACACTCCTCCCTCAAACCCACAAGCCTCCTGTCCTCACAGTCCCCTGGGCCGAGGTAGGAGAGACTTGCTTCCTTGATTTCCCCTCCTCAGCAAGCCCTCATAGTCCTTTTTAAGGGTGGCAGTTCTTACAGTCACATATCCTTTGATCTAATTCAACCTACCCTGAGAATCTACCAAAGCAAATTTTTCAAAAGAAGAAACCTGCTATAAAGAGAATCATTCATTGCAACACGATATAAAATAACAACACAATAAAAGCAACCTAAACGAACAAACAATAGGGAAACGTTTAAGTTCATCATGGTACTTAGACTTAATGGAATGTCATGCCTTATTTACATTTTTAAACATGTGCTGAGTGACTTTTGTCTGCCAATGGCCTTACTGAGTACTTTCCACAACCTAATTTAATCCACACTATACTGTGAGGTTAAAAACATTCATTAAAATGTTGCAAAGGTTCTATAAAGCTGAGATATAAATATATCCTATAACTCAGCAATCTCACTTCTAGATGACTGAGTGTCCCCACCCACCAAAAACTATGCAAGAATGTTCAAAGCAGCTTTATTTACAAAGCCAAAAATTGGAAATAGCCCGATTGTCCAACAGTAGAATGAGTCATTGAACTGTGGTATGTTTATACATTAGAATACCCAATAAGGAGAATTAACAAACTACAACTATACCTACTTACACAGACAAATCTCGTAAAAATAATGTTACATAAGAGAAACTCAGTGCAAAAATATGTTCTGTACGTTTTCATCCACATGAAGTTCAAAACCAGGTAAAAATAAAATTATAAATTTGGATGGAAATTACTCTCAGCTGGGGGTGGGTGAGGTAGTGCCTGGGAGAAGACAAGAAGGGGCTTCTGGGCTCTTGGTAATGTTCTGTTCCTCAGTGTGGGGTTGTGAGGTTATGGTCTGTGCACTGTTCTGTATATACATTATGCTTCAAAATAACTGCACATAAAGAACATCTTATACACAGTTAATAGATAGAAGAGGTGGAGAGGAATAAGTAATAAGTCAAGACCATACAGCTGGTAAGGGCGGGGGCCTGGGATCAAATAGCTACCTGCCTAATCCTGCCCTCTTGACCCCTGAATGAGCCTGCCTTCCAGGGCTCAAGGTACTGGACAAAACAGCAGGCCTGCTATTTTCCTGGCATCTCTGCCCTGTTTGTCTAGCTAGGAGCACACATACACAGAAATTAAATGAAACAGACCTTCAGCGAGGGGACAGAGGATAGAAGTAACCTTGCCCAGACACTGGAAACCCATGTATGAATGCTCACATCTGTGGGAAGTGGGAGGGGCACATGTAATACCAACTTTGACTCTTCCTCATTCTGTGGGGCACCCTGGCCCCACCCCTCTCAGCTACTCATCTATCCAACACACCTTTCTAAGCACCTCTCTCTGCCTACACTCTGAAGGGGGTTCAGGAATAACTAACACAGCACCCCTTCCCTCAACTGACTGACAATCCCCTTGTCCTGCTCTGTTTTTCTGTCCCATCAGGGCTGGGACAGTGGGGAAGGACAGTCATGGAAAAACTCTATAAGGAAGCACCTTGCCCTTCTGCCTCTTGAGAATGTCGATGATTATCAAATCTTTCAAACTTTGGAGGTTTGAGTAGGGGTAAGAAAGACTCAGTAATGTCCCTTCTAATGACGTGAACTTGCTCACTCATCCCTGGGGGCCAAATTGAATAATCAAAGGCAGGCATAATCCAGTTATGAATTCAAACCTTCTTCTCAGAAGGCAACACTCTGAAGCGAGACCCAGCCATAACCTAAGCAAGTGAAGACAGGTGCTGCAGGTGGAATTGCGTCCTTCAAAAAGGCATGCTCAACTCCTAGCTCTTGGTACCCATAAACATGACTTTATTTGGAAATAGGGTCTTTGCAGAGGTAGTCAAGTCAAAATTAGGTCATACTGAAATGTCTGTGAGGATGTGGTGAAAATGAATCATTCATATATTGCTGGTGGGAATATAAAAGGGTATAGCTACTCTAGAAAATAGTTGTCAGTTTCTTGAAAAACTAAACAAAAGACACCTACCATATGATCCAGGAATTGTGCTCCTTGGGAATTTGCCCCCAGGAAATAAAAACTTATGTCCACACAGAAACCCATACAGAATTGTTCACAGCAGCTTTATTTGTTCTAGTCAAAGCTAGAAAGAGCCAATCCATCCCTCAATAGGCAACTGGTCTAACAAATTGTAATATATCCATACCATAGAATACTCTGAGGCAATAAAAAGGAACGGAGTATTGATACAGAGAACAACTGGAGTGATTCTGAAGAACTTTCTATTGAGTGAAAAAAAACAATCTCAAAGGGTCATTTGAGAGTTGATTCCTTTTATGTAACATTGTTGAAGTGACAACATTATAGGGATAGAGGACAGATTCTGGTTGCCAGGGGTTAGGGTGGAGAAAGAAGAGTAGACGAGACTATAAAGGGAGATCTTCATGATCATGGGATAATTCTGTATCTTGATTGCAGTGGTAGTTACAGACATCTAGACATGTAATAAAATGACATAGAGCTGTACACACTTGTTTCATCAATGTCAAATTCTTGGTTTTTTTTTTTTTTCATGGCTTTGATTTTATTGTGGGTTACATAAAATTTCTCATTTACATAGTTACCAAAGATGCAACAAAATCCATGCCGATACACTTTGGTTTTTTTTTTTTTTTTTTTT
>NW_016827447.1:161075-208511 GCF_001698545.2 Rhinopithecus bieti
GTTCGAGCTTCCCAGCGGCTTTGTTTACCTACTTAAGCCTCAGCAATGGCGGGGGCCCCTCCCCCCCCCCCGCTGCTGCCTTGCGGTTAGATCACAGACTGCTGTGTTAGCAATGAGGGAGGCTCCGTGGGCGTGGGGCCCTCCTGGCCAGGTGTGGGATATATTCTCCTGGTGTGCCCATTTGCTTAAAGCACAGTATTGGGGTGGGAGTTACCCGATTTTCCAGGTGTTGTGTGTCTCAGTTCCCCTGGCTAGGAAAAGGGATTCCCTTCCCTCTTGCGCTTCCCAGGTGAGGCGATGCCTCGCCCTGCTTCAGCTCTCACTGGTCGGGCTGCAGCAGCTGACCAGCACTGATTGTCCGGCACTCCCTAGTGAGATGACCCCAGTACCTCAGTTGAAAATGCAGAAATCACCGGTCTTCTGTGTCGCTCGCGCTGGGAGTTGGAGACTGGAGCTGTTTCTATTGGGCCATCTTGCTCTGCTCCCCCAAATTCTTGGTTTTAATATTGTACTGTAATTATGTAAGAAGTAACCATCAGGAGAAAATGGGTTCAGGGCACATCAGTCCTCTGTGCTTTATATCCTGTCTTTGCTACTTTCTGTGAATCTATAACTATTTCCAAGTAATTTTTAAAAAACTTTTTTTTGTGCTGGATCTGAGTGGGCCCTAAATCCAATGACCGGTGTCCTTATAAAGACAAGGAGATTGGAGATGCAGGGACACAGAGGAAAAATACCACGTGACCAAGAATGCCTCTGGCAGAGACCAGAGGGATGCAGCTGAGAGCCAAAGAGCACCAAGGATTGCTGGGAGCCACCAGAAGCTGGGGAGGTGTGGAATGGTTTCTCCCTGACAGCCTCCAGAAGACACTAACTCTGCGTGTGCCTTGAATTCAGATTTCTGTCTCCGGACCCATGAGAGAACAAACTTCTGTTGTTTTACGGCTCTTAGTTCGTGGTACTTTGTTAGGGCAGAACCAAGAAACTACTACAATGGGGATGGCCGAGAAGAGAGCACACCTCCCAAGGAACTCCTGTCTACACTGATGAGCCAGACCCCAGCAAGGTTTCACCTCCCCAGGTGGCTGGCCAAATCCACTCACAGAAATCAGGCTCCACAGGTCTGAGAGTTACTCAAATCCAAAAAGTTCAGGTCAGTATGAGTTAAAAGCCAAATAGACAAGAGGTCTAGCCTGCTTCTCCTGAGATGTGGTATGCTTTTGGCTCTAAAAATGAACTTTGGAATGAGAATGCCCTTACTTTGACAGGTACAGGCTGTGTGGCCCTGAGCAAGTTTCTTTTTTTATTATTATTACACTTTAAGTTATATGGTACATGTGCACAACATGCAAGTTTGTTACATATGTATACATGTGCCATGTTGGTGTGCTGCACCCGTTAACTCGTCATTTACATTAGGTATATCACCTAATGCCATCCCTCCCATTTCCCCCAACCCCACAACAAGTCCCCACCTTGTGTCCAAGTGTTCTCATTGTTCAATTCCCACCTATGAGTGAGAACATGTGGTGTTTGGTTTTCTATCCTTGCGATAGTTTGCTCAGAATGATGGATTCCAGCTTCATCCATGTCCCTGCAAAGAACATGAGCTCATTCTTTTTTGTGGCTGCATAGTATTCCATGGTGTATATGTGCCACATTTTCTTAATCTAGTCTATTATTGATGGACATTTGGGTTGGTTCCAAGTCTTTGCTATTGTGAGTAGTGCCACAATAAACATATGTGTGTGTGTGTCTTTATAGCAGCATGATTTATAATCTTTTGGGTATATGCCCAGTAATGGGATGGCTGGGTCAAGGGCCTGAGCAAGTTTCTTAATCTGCCTGGGCCTCCCTTTCTCACCTGTGAGGTGCAGATCATGATAGTAATGCCTGATAGGTAAAGGATTGTGAAGATTAAAAGAGAGAGCACGAGTAAAAAGCTCAGCACAATGTGGATTGTATGAAAAGCTCGGTGAGTGCCAGCTATTGAGTGAACACATGTGCTTTCATTGATCTTCAGGGTAGGCTACTCTTTGGCTCCAAAGCTCCCTGGATCCCATGGTAGATCTAAGGCAGAAGCGAGGCAAGAGAAAGAAAAGGAAAAGAGAAGAAATCAAAGAGGGAGGGAAAAAGAGAAGGGAGGAGAGACAAAAAAGTGAGAAAAATACATCTGCAAAGGAAAACCAGGAAGGCCATTCCATGATATGCCCCATCTGTGGTAGGATGGGTATCCTTACTCCAGGTCAGAGATGGCAGCTTGGCACACCATATGGCTCACCAAGCATGAAACAGTGGTCATTCTGAAAGAGAAGAGGCAGGCCCACACCCATGGCACAGAGCCTCACATCAACTGTGGGAGAGGAACGATGCCTGGACATGGGGGAAAACAGTGTATGGATGCCACGGAGACTAAGACACAGTAAGAAAAATGAAAACTTACTGATAGTTGGCAGTGGGGTTAGTATAACAATAAATGTTTAGTGTCACAAGATTGGGGCACTCCAAATGCTAACCACCACCTCCACTGACACTCTTATCAGTCACCTACACCATCCCAGGTAAGCTTGGGCACACAATTCCCCTTGTCCCTCCCTCACCCTGTCTGTGGGACAAGGAGCTTCGCTGATTATTTCAAAGTCTTTTTCTGGGTCTCATGTCTATACATCAGAGTGGGGTCCTCTGTGGCTTCAAAACCGGACTATCGCTTTCTATTTTTAATTCTTTTACCTATGAGAACAAGTTTTTAGAATTCGCCATGTTTCCTAGAGTTGGTGTTAATACCTTCACCCACAAGTCCCTGAGCAAGTCAATAAGTTGAACATATTATTTTGGAGAAAAGAGAAATGGAGAAGAGAGGATGAGTAAATGAATTTTAGAAGAACAATAAATGGAAGACAGAAAGAAATTGGGAAGGGCAGGGAGGAGGAGGTGAAGGAGGGGAAAGAGGAAGCAAAGGCTGACTGATGGAGGATAAGAAATGAAACAGAAAGAGAAAAGAGGAAGCCAGATCGATGTTTGTGTGTTTCTTTGTCTTTTCACGCTGGACCTTGTTCCAGGTATTAACAATTCCAAGACTTAACTCTTCAGCTGCTTCCCTTCAACCTAATAGCTCTCTTTGTTCTTTCTTGAAACCTGCACCCCCAGTGAACTCAAGTGCATGCCAGTTCTTTTCTTCTTCCCACAGAAAGTGCCCCTTGGGCTGGGTACCTGTGCTGGTGAAGGGGAAGGAGGATTTTTTATAACAGTTATCAGGGTGGGATCTATCATTTTACTAAACTAAAGTGTCAACCAGAGCAGCCACTGGAGAACCCAAGCCTGAGTCACTAGAACGTAGGCCAGGGGCTCTGCAGCCCTTCCCTCACTCATGGAGCACAGGTGGGTGGCCACCAGGGATCAAGTCAGCCATTACCATGAGCATGGAGAAACACAGTGAATAAGTTATTGGGCTGCTTTCCCTACATCATCCTGTGCATATAATTGCCTAGGAAAATATGCTCACAAGTCATAATAGCAAGTTACTGCACTTTGGTTCTTCAGTTTTCTCATCTGAAAGGGAGTGGGGGTCTTACTTGTAAGATTGTTGTGAGGATTAAATGAAACAATTCACATAAAGTTCTAAGCATCAGGTCTAATATATACTAAGGGATCTATAAATATTTGTTATCATTAGTAGTGGAAGGAGTAACTCAGTGAAATTTGGCTATTGTTTGATTTCCTCCTTGAACTTGCTCTTCAGTCATAACTCTTTCAGCCTCAGTGTGCTTGAACCTTGAATTAACTCATATATGTTCTAGACTTGATATCCAATATCCTGCCACTAGCCTCGCAGAGCTATTGAGCTCTGGAGATAAGGCCAGTCCATACTGAGATGGGCTATATATGTAAAAACACATCCAATTTTTTAATATTTTGTACAAAAAATACAGGTAAATTTTAATATTTCATACTGATTACATGTTGAGATTACCCTATATATATTGGAAGCAACCAAATTTATTATTAAAATTGATTTCACAGATTTCTTTTTACTTTTATAACATGGCTAGTGAAAATTTTTAAATTATATATGTGGATCACATTATAATTTTCTATATTTCCCATGTATTTCTATCAGGCAGTGTTATCTAGATTATTCTAAACTACTAAACGTATCCTTGAAAGTGGTCCCAAGCACAAGAGAGTTTTGGATCTTGGCATTAAGCTGGCCCATGAAGAAATAAGATATAAGAAATAAGAGTTCCCTAGACTCACACCCAGCACCTCAGCAAGGATTAGAATAAATATTAATCAAAGGATTTTTCTGCTTCAACACCCCCACTCTTACTATTGTACAGACAAGAAAACTGACAGAGAAATTCTTGCTTCTGATTATCTGGCTCCTAGAAAGCTGGGCTTGTACATCCTGACAGTTAGCTCACTATTAATTCCTTTTCACCACTCTCTCTTCTTTCAGTCAATTATTCTCCTGGAAATGCTCTCAATAATTTTCTTATAAATATACACATAGAAGTTATAACAACATAAGCCATAATTACATAATTGCCCAAGAATATGAATATACTAAAACCCAAATATTGATATGACATATTTTGTACAGAGTGAGAAGGAGGTAGACCTAAAACATTTATAAACACTAATCTATTTGTATGATATGACATATGATGTAGGGAACTGGATGGAGGGAAGCCACTCCCATGTTCCCCCTCACAATGGCAGCAGTAGTGGAGGATATAGAACAGTACAAGATAAGATCCACAGTCCTTGCCATTAGTGCTCTGCCAATCTAACTGGACAGTCAAGCAATGGATAAGGAAGTTGAACTTGCCCCATGAAACAACAGCATCAGGCAGGAAAACAGTTTGGGGACATGGGAAACACTGACCAGTCATCTGTAGACCTCAATCACAATTTACTCTTTTTTTTTATTTCAAGACAGAGTTTTGCTCTTGTTGCCCACATTGGAGTGCAATGGTGCAATCTCAGCTCACTGCAACCTCTGCCTCCCGGGTTCATGTGATTCTCCTGCCTCAGCCTCCTGAGTAGCTGGGATTATAGGCATGTGCCACTATGCCTAGTTAATTTTGTATTTTTAGTAGAGACAGGGCTTCACCATGTTCGTTGGGCTGGTCTCAAACTCCTGACCTCAGATGATCTGCCCACCTCGGCTTCCCAAAGTGCTGGGATTACAGGTGTGAGCCACCGCGTCAGGCCATACTTTCTTCTTTCACTCAGTAAGTATGTATTGAATGCCTGAAATGTGCCAGATAGTGTCTTTGATGCTGAGGTTATCACACAGGTAAAATTCCCTGCCTTTGTGAAGCTTATAGTCTAGCTGGGGAGATAAATGATAAAGATTGATAAATTTTAAAATTTATTATTTTAGGTAATGATGGGGTAAAGAAAGCATTAAAGCAAGGGCAGGAATTGTTGGAGGAGGGTTATAAGTTTCGGCAGGGTCATCAGGAAAGGTGTCACTAAGAAGGTAGCATTCAGGTGAAGATTTAAATGAAGTGGGAAGTAAACCATGTGGATAAATAGGTAAGAACACAGCAGGAACTGCAAATGAAAAGTCCCGAGGTGGGCATGTGCCCAGAGTGCTCACGACACAGGGTTATAAGGAGGGCAGGTCATGTCGTGTTTTGTGGGTCACAGGAAGCATTTCTTTTACTCTAAGTGAGCTGAGGCTGGTAGGCTTCGAGCAAAATAATAATATTGAGGCCAGGGACGGTGGCTCACGCCTGTAATCCCAGCACTTAGGGAGGATGAGGTGGGTGGAGTTTGAGACCAGCCTAGGCAACATGGGGAAACCCTTTCTCTACAAAAAATATTATACAAACAATTAGCCAGGTGTGGTAGCATGTTCCTGTAGTCCCAGCTACTTGGGAGGCTGAGATAGGGAGCCCAGGGAGGTGGAGGCTGCAGGGAGCCGTGATCGTGCCACTGTACTGCAGCCTGGGAGATGGAGTGAGACCCTGTCTCAAAAATAAAAATAATACCCTCTGTAGAGCCCCTTATTTAGGGACTCTGTAGAGTCTCTTATTCCCCTTATAAGGAAACTCTTATTTCTTATATCTTATTTCTTCATGGGCCAGCTTAATGCCAAAAAAAAAGTATCACATGATATATATAAACAGGATTTCTCTAGGTAATCTGATGAGAATAACCCATCAGGGGTGGGATAGGAAGAAGTGTGGAAACCCCAGTTGGGAGCAAATTACATAATCCAAGCGGGTGATGAAGCTACTTTGAAAGTAGCCCTGTCAGGAAACACTGCCAGTGTGGACGTGGGGAAGAAAGAAAATTGAAGGGGGAATCCAGGGTTTTCAGCCTGATGAATTGGAAGGATAGATTTGCCTTAACTGAAATGAAAAAGTCTATAGAATATAGGGATAAGTTTGGAAGCTCAACTTGAATTCGCCTGGAATTCATTTTTGCGTATACGGTAAGGGTCAAGGTTCATTTTTTCCATGTGGATGTGCAGCTGTTCCAGCACTATGTTTTACTTTTATTTTTACTTTTTTTCATAAAATATATACCTATTTCCTGAGCTGCTGAAAACTCCAGCACTATTCATGTAAAGAGACTTTTCTTTCCCATTAGATTGCTTTGGTGCCTTTGTTGGAAATCAACTGGCAATGTAAGTTTGGTCTATTTCTATTCTATTTAATTCCCCTGATCAATTTGATTATCCTTATGCCAATAGACACAGTCTCGATTCCTGAAGTTTTAGGAGCTCTGTTTTGGGCACGTCGAGTCTGAGATGTCTATTAGACAATGAAGTAGAGATGTCAGATGGACAACTGGCTGTAAGAGTCAAGAATTCAGAAGGAAGAGGTCAGTGCTGGAGACACAAACATGATGTCATCACCACACATATGGTGTAAAAAGCCATCAGACTGGGAGGAAGTACCTAGCAATGACATATGGAAAGAGAAATCCAAGCACTGAGCCAGGAGGCACTCCAATGTAAAGAAGCTGGCAAGATGAGGAGGAAGCAGAAAAGAAGATTGAAATAGACTGGCCAGAGAAGGAGATGAACAAAAAAACAAAACAGGAGACAGGTGTTATCCTAGGACCCAAGAGGAAAAACATTACAAAGAGGAAAAAATGGATCAACTATGTCAATTGCTGATAACAAGTCAACCAAGATTAGGAATGGAAATGGGCCACTGGATTTAGCCATATTGGGAATCACCGGTGAACTAGACGAGTGCAGTTTCTATAGAACACCAGGGACAAAAGTCTGATCCAAATGGGTTAAAAAGAGAATAAGAGCAAAGAAATTGGAGAGAGCATGCGTGGACAATGCTTTCAAGGAGAGAATTAGAAGAGGGAAGGAAAGAAATGAGGTGGTCACTGGAAGGACAAGGGGGCTTACCTTTTTTCTTTATTTTCTTATGTTTTACCATTTTGTTTATAGATAGTTCTACATGATATGCAGGTGAGGGTTTATTTTAAATGGAGAGAAATGACAGCACTTTTAAGTGCTAATAAGAATGATTTGGTAGAAAGGGAAAAGTTAGTGCTGAAGGGAAGAGAAGAGAAAATTGCTGGAGCAATGTTCCTGAGGAGGTAAGAAGGGTGGATGAAGACAGATGGAGGTGTCATCCTCAGCTAGGAACACAGATACTTCATCCACAGAAACAAAGGAGAAAGAGGTATCCAGGGCACAGATGCAGAGAGGTCCACAGGGGTGCTGGGAACTGTTTGTGATTTCTCCAATAAATGTATGTCACTTAGATTTTGCAGGTTTAGAAGCTTGGGAACATCTTGAAAATTGAAATGAGCAAGGAAAAGCTCTAGCGAGGGTGCTAAGAGAAGAGAGGATGGGGAGAAGAGTGACTCTCACAGGAGGACATCCCGACCACCTGCCAGTCCTTTCTTGTTGGCTCCACTTGCAGACCCTTTCCCTGAAAAGACCCTCCATAAACACCCCAACAAACATGCCCTCACCTGCTGCCTTCCCTCTCCTCTTTCCACTCCACTTGCTCCTTTCCTGTTCTCAGATACAAAATGTCGTCCTTTCTCCCTTCCTCTTCCTTCCCTCTTCTCTGTCTCTCTCCCCAGTTCCTCTCATCCTTTTCACCTCTCTATTGACCTGCCAAGCTCTTCTCAGGGTCTGAACAGCCCTTACTACCCATACCATGTGGTTATTGATCTCTGTATGAGAAGGGTCTGTCTCCCAACTCTGGAACCTTTTGTATCCCTAAAGTTAGCAAGATTCTCTGCATGTAGCCAGAAAACGGATGACAGAGGAGAGGATCAAAGGAGTTAGGAAGTAGAGAAGAGGAGGAGGCTGACATTTGCTAGCACTGTCACTTGTATGACCCCTTTGCTCTCATACCATACACTGAAATGTTTCTCATTCGCCCTGTCTCATAGATGAAGAAACAGACTAAGAAAGATTGCATAACGTGTTTGGGATTGCAGAGCTAATAAGACAAAGAATCACTATTTAAACTCAGTTTGTCAAACCCAGACTTCCAAGCATTCCCCACAGTTTTGCACATGGTAGCTTCTGTGTTGGTTTCCAATAATATTGGTTTGTAATAAGAACAGTTAGGTCTCAGTCAGCTCCTTTAAAACTAATAAGGTCAGACTAAATGTTCAGTAA
This sequence comes from Rhinopithecus bieti, assembly GCF_001698545.2. NCBI lineage: Eukaryota > Metazoa > Chordata > Mammalia > Primates > Cercopithecidae > Rhinopithecus > Rhinopithecus bieti. The sequence continues at coordinate 169,693 of NW_016827447.1, forward strand.
GGGCCTTTCATCTCTATGAATCCTTCTAAAAAATATACAAGCCTTTATTTCACCATGGGTCCAAGAATAAACAAGAAAGAGCCCCCAATTTATGACACAGCATTAAAATATTGATGATCAAAATGAAAAACAAAATAGGCACAAAAGAGATGTATGAAATTGCTGGCATCTCGGCCCATGCCAACTTGTAACAGGTTTTCATTCTGTGATAGTTGTAATGGATACAACGTCTCAACACTGACAAGCATCATGTCACTGAATCTTCCAGCAACCTCTGGGGAGCTTGTGTTACCCTCTTTTGTATACAAAAAAAGAAAAAACTAAGACTTAGAGAGAGTTAATACCATGTCCAAGATCACATCATCAGAAATTCCCAAATCAGGATTCAAACTCAGGCAGCCCGATCAAGAGCCCTAACTCTAAAACACAGTGCTGGTTTCTCAATAACTACTCTTCGTGGTTGCCATTTTCAGAGGCAAAGCATCAGTGACTTGCAGAGTAAAAAGGAGCTTGGAAATCAAGTCTCTCATTTAATACATGAAAAGACCCAAGCAGAGACTGAATGACATGACCTGGTAGAGACAGATTTGAGATTCAAGGTCAATGTTCTTTCTATCTGTTATGCTTTTACTATTTGAGCTAATTGCAGACATCTCAGGGGAAGAATTCTGAACGTCTGCAAAAATGGAGAGTCACCAAGCCTAAGACAACTAGGAGGAGTGTTGGTCTAATTTGGAAAAATAACTCATTAATCAAAGGTACCTCTTGGTACCCCAGCATCTTCCACCATCACATCCCAGTACTCAGGCCCAAACATGCCCCCAACCAGCCCTACCTCAGACTAGTTATTACAGAGTTTCATGGTTATTGGCCTGAGAAGATTAAAAAAAGTAATGCTACCTTATGAGGGAGAGTCCCAGGGACCAAGATAGCAACTGTCATAGCAACCGTCACACTGCTTTGGTCAAGGAGAAGACGCTTTGGGGAACTGAAAACAGAACCTTGGGCACATCTGTTGCTTTCGCTCCCATCCTCCTCCAACAGGGCTGGGTGGAGCACTCCACACCCTTTCAGAAGTTCCCAAGGCCCCACGCACCTGGGGCCCCCACAGCACCTGGCTGAGGCTGTGTCCAGCACTGGTATGGAAGTAACACGAAACCCAACCTTGTTTGATATCACTTCACCTAAATGCACTGCTTCATATCCAGTCCTGGGGTTCTCATCTTGGAAAACCTCAGCCCAGAATAGTGTCCTCCAAGAGTTGGATATGGTAACAGGACCCATGCAGACTGCATGTGAGAATGAAGTTGCGAGCAAGCAGGAGCTTCATGAGACCCAGAAGTGTCCTGGAAATATTTAAGAGCAGCAATAAACCATTTATGTTGAATAGTTTGGTATTCTCAGAAAAGAGAGGCTGGGAAGAATAAGTTTATTTCAGTAAACTTCCTAGAGCCCATGACAGAAGCATTCTCTTCTACCATATTCCCTTTCCATCCATGCATATAACCATCTGTACTTCTATCCACCCATCTGTTGATCCTTCCTCAAGTCATAAGGCTTATTGACAGCCCTTTTACACCAAATAACAACAACTCCAGAAAATACCTGTTCTTATGCCTAGGTGTATGAATGTCCACCTTCACTAATTCCATAGAAATGTATTAGCATTTCCGTATACCTGGTTCTCAACAAAGATTTGCAGATAACATAGTCAACAAGACAGAACTCTCAACCTCAAGGAGCTCCTAGCCTAGTGTAGAAACAATCAGAAATTGCAACACGGAGAAATGGAGTTGAAAGGAGTGCCTAGAGAGCTCTGTGTAAGCACACAGAAGGGGCACCTAACACATATTGGAGGCCAGAGAAGGTACACCCCTCCTGCCCAAACATGAGTCAACCTGGGAATTACCTAACATCAACAGTGTCTTCACAAGTCATTCCAATCCTCCAGACCTCTGTTTGGGATGCCATGGGTTCATGAATTCTCACATGGGAATCTATCACTTTTTTATCCCCTCTTGGTTTGGGGTTACTTGTTTATAATAAAGCAATAACAGTAAACCTCTATGTCAACATCACTGTGAGCAGCAAATGAAATACTGTGTATAATCCACTTCGTACAGGGCATGGTGCAGAGAAGGTGCTCAATTCACAATCTTTTCATATTCTTTATTATTAACAGGCTCTTGAGTTCAATGGCTGAGCTCAGTGGATATTCTCCCTGCAGTAATTTCACAAAGAAATCCTTCTTAACTTTGACCTGATACCTTTGTTTCTTCCAATATGCAATACATTACAATCCTTCCATTCATCCTTACCTACCTAACATGTAAAAGCAAAAAGTCTCTCAGTTTTGGGGGCGAGGAGGGAGGGATAGCATTAGGAGATATACCTAATGTAAATGACGAGTTAACAGGTGCAGCACACCAACATGGCACATGTATACATATGTAACAAACCTGCATGTTGTGCACATATACCCTAGAACTTAAAGTAAAATAAATAAATAAATAAATAAATAAATAAATAAATAAATAAATGTCAGTACACCTCTAGTAGGATATATTCTAAAGGAAAAAGAATCACAAAAAACTTACATTGCATTCAGTTGTCTTATTGTAGTACTAATAATGACATGACACAGAAAAAGAAAAGCAAATATTTGTTTTAATTCCATTAGGAACTGAGATTTTCACAGTAAGAAAAAAGAGATCCAAGTATAAAATCAAAGAAGTTACGTAAAAATTTTAAAGAATAGTGACTGCAATGGATTAAAATATCAACTATATACAAATTTGTGAGCTCATTGTGATACTTTAAAAAATGCATTGGTTTACATGAGAGGTTGCTAGATCACTAAGTGACTACTCTACGCATTGATAAATAAAGCCGGGGAGGGATAAAGAATTCTACCTTTCCTGTATAAATAAAATAATTAATGAGGGGGAAAAAAAAGTTTCTCAATTTTGAAACCTAAAGAAACTGAGCCACAAGGTGAAGGCACTAGCTGCCAATACTGTGTCTCACCTACAGGCCTAAGGATCCTGTTCAGTTCAGTGTATTTCCCTTCAGTCCATCCTGCCTCCTGCCTCCTGCCTCCTGCCTGGTGCTATGATGGAAGTTACAAAATGCTGCAAGATTAGGGTGAGTGGTGGATTTCCACAAAAACTGATATTTCATACTGAAAAAAAAAGAGAAATGTGCACCATCAGCACCAGTCATCAGTATATAATTTAAAGCGGTGCTGTCATTCAGCTATCTTCCCAGCCAAAACACCAGTGAGTTAAGTGTTTGTTTTGTATCTTTGTGGGAAAGGAGGTTGTAGACTCTAAGATGTGACAAACTCTTCTCGGGCTACATGCCAATTGAGACCTGTCTTCCCAACCTCTTGGTTCATGGGCAGGGAAGTGATAGCATGTTTACTGAAGTCCTCTAGGGACTAGAACTATTTTTTTTTTTTTTTTTGTCTTTCATTGTGCAAAGATACAAATAACAAGAAAAAAAGAACCATCACGGATAGAGAAGAAAAAGAAAATAAGTAGACAAACAACTTGGGGAATCAGAATATATTCAACCCAATCTCTTACAACTTCTGACCCCACATGTATTCCTGGATTTTTCCATCCTATAGACATTTATGAACCCCTGGTCCATGTGCTAGAAACAGGGAGGCAGATGAGGGAAGGAACACAAGAGGAGGACATGGCAACCCCTGTCCTCGCAGTGCTGAGCAGGATTTACAGACACTCACTGAGTCCTTTCAGAGCTGCAGCCACCAAACCAAAGCCCAAATCTGTTCCTGGACATGAATAAGAAGGATTTCTCACCTTCTCCCATTCAATTTTCACTGTAGTCTCTACTGTATTCTCAAGGATCCACAATTGGGTTTCCAATATATGTTTTCCTTTGTCATCCACCAGAAAATAATCTAGATGTGAAGAAATTCTGGATTAAGGGTCACTAATCTAAACAAATAATCTGCCCTGGCCTTCAATATTCCTCCAGATTTTTTAATTATTTCTATGTGTTTTGTTGTTTATCTTGTTGTTGTTAAGAAATAGAAAATATTCTGTGGGTGTGAGTGTGGGTGTACACAGTATTTTATTTAGAAAATTGATGTTTATCATTTAATTCCACTGTGTGTGCAATTGAAGTAAATTTTTCAAAGGACTAGGGGAAAGGATAATATACTGACTTTAGAAAAAGAGAAACAATAATAGTGATGGGAATACTGAGAAAGGAAAGGAAAAGACAGAGAAACAGAGACAGACCGGGCAGGCTCTGAAGAGCATTGTAACCAGAGGCCCTCCCTAGGAGGGTTCTGACTGAGGGTTTCTGAGAAATGCTGTGCATTGAGATGTTCATCAGCTAGTCTGCCACTCACTGCACCAGAGTTCCATTGCTGGATGACATATTTTTATTAGAGTCTCCACTATATTAACCAGAGCAGCCTACCCAGAATTTGAAAGATTTCCTCAGGTTGCAGCAATAGCAAAGAGAACCACTCCAGCCAAGGGGCTAGAAGATTCTGAGGCTTAATGCCCACTATTCCCACCCATCCTTTTAAGATTGTCAATGCTTGAGGACAGAGGCAGAATATCCTAAATTGACTATTAATAAAACCCAAAGTTCCTGAAACAGGAGAAGCTAAATAAACATATGCGGAAAATGACACAATCTACCCCTCCTTGCCCCCACCCTGGCACCCACGCAGGCTGGCAGATACGTGCTGCTGTCCAGATACCTTCTGCAGCTGGCTCTCTCCACCCTCAACCTCAGTTTGGTTTTCTAATTGAAATTACATTTCCACTGGAAACTCTTGAGCCTTGTTGCTCAGAAATGTAGTAACCCCTAATGATTAATGTAAGAAATGATTTGATTAAGTAAGAAAAAGGAATGTGCTTCTTTCAAGTCTATGTTCTGTAGTAAGAGTTGGTAGATACAATTAAACAAGTTCTTAAAAGTTACATATTCACTAGAACTACCTGATAATACAGTGGTAAATAGCATTGTCACCCATGTTATCAGATTCTTGACACATTCCAAAATAACGAGACACAAATAAATTGTCAAATGTAACACTAACAAAGTTTTTAGTCTTATAATTCTTGTGAGCTATTTATCTGCAGGTATATCTGAACATGAAAGCCTGGCTCCATTTCCAGCTGACCTAAAAAGTCCCACCTCCCCTAAAGAGACCATCTGTGAATAATGAGGTACCCTCCTGATTTCACCCAGAATTCACCCTCTCTTTGATTCCCCACAGTACTGTATTCACTACGTACCATCCATCATTTATGTATTTAATTTGTCTAAGTTCCAAGTATTTCTATCTTTATTTCCTATCAAAATACATACTCCTGAAAAGCAAGGCCTTTTGTCCATTATAGAAACTGGAAGTTTCCCTAGGAAACTGTGCACCCAAAAGAACATTTGAGGATCACAATAGTCGTGGAAGACCTCCTTACTTTACTTCCATGTTTCAGTCTGATTCACCTATCATTTATTGAGGACCTGAACTAGAATTTTTACACCTTGGTCTTTATACAATTTCATATTTATTGTAGTGCTTAGCACAAAGCAAAGTGCCTTGGTCATACAAGTATTTGTTGAATAAATGAGTGAATGAATAAATGAATTGTTGATGATTAATATATGTTTATAGGGCATTTATGGAGATTGTTTTTCTGTGTGTGGGGTTGTTTGTTATTTGGATGCACCAGCTCACAGAGTGTGACATTACTAACCCAGTTTACAGATGAAGAAACAGGACCGGAAATATCAAGAGACTTGCCCAAGTAGAAATGTCATCTCTCAGGTACGTGCTCGCTGATTTCAAATCTTTTTACTCCACATGACCACCCACCTGGAACAACACCATTAGACCTGATGGCCCAGGCCTCCCTGAAGAGTTCTACTACACTACTAATCCACTTTCCAACTGTGACTTCAGGAACTGGTCAGCTCACTCTTCTGCTGTCCTTGTGCAGCACACTCACCCTTTGTTGCCCTGAGTTCCAAAGAACGCTTCATATAAAAATAGGAGATGGCATCTTCTGAAACCAGCCAGCTAGAAATGAATTTTCATTTCACATGATCCCAGATAATCTAGTCCAACTCCACCAACACTGCCCCCACCTAGCACCATGGCCACTCTCACCAGCTCTGTGCACATACAATGGGCACTTACATGTAGAGTCAAGAGGATCAGTCCACTTTATTTGTGGAGTGGTTTGACCAGAGGCAAGAGGTCATTGAGTTGCCCAGGAAAGGAGTGCCTATTTGCCCTGAGGGTGTGTGTCTCTCCAGACAAATTTGCCAAACAACCTCATTTGGTGCATTGGGAGTTGTACCTGATGTAAATGACGAGTTGATGGGTGCTGACGAGTTGATGGGTGCAGCACACCAACATGGCACAAGTATACATATGTAACAAACCTGCACGTTATGCACATGTACCCTAGAACTTAAAGTATAATAATAAATAATAATAATAATAATAATAAATCTTTTTTCCAAAAAAAAAGAAAAGAAAATGTTCCTTGTGAAGTTACTTCCAATATGTACTCTAAAAAGAAATATTCAATCTATAAAAATTATAAGGTTTATGTAAAATATTGATATGATTTTACTCTTGAGCTATGACTTCGAAAGATAAGAGAAAGAGTCTCAGAATCACTGAGAAATGTGTTGTTTTGACAAGGGCCTAAGAGTGCAGGGAACAGTGAGGACATACAAGCACACAGATATCACAACATCTATCCTCAAGGAGCCAGTTAAAAGAAAACATTCAATTCTTGCCAAAAAAAGAAAAATTTTGAAGGGTACAAACACGGGAAAATTCTAATAGTGCAAACTGAGCACTAATGCTCTAACAAGAGCCAACTAAAAGTGGCAGAGTGAAGAAGCTAGGTTCTAATGAATCAAAATTTGCATTAAAAGCTAAAATGAATTCGTAGACTAGGAGGACTGGAGAGAAGGAGCCAGAAAAATCAGACTACCCTCTTTATTTTAACAAATATGGGGACTGAGACTTTTAGAAGCTGACTGACTTCGTCAACACTGTTAGTAGTTGGAGTTGAACCCAGACTAGAAGCCACTTCTCGAGGCTGTCTGTCCATTTCTCCTTCCTCTACTCTACATTCTCAAGCAAAATTAGACAAGGAGGCCCTGAGAAGTTGGCACAAGGAGTAAGAAAGAGCCTCAGGCTTCTTAATGGTGGCAGCAATGACTAGAGGGCAGCATGAGCTACGCTGTTTTGTTAACTTGTAATTCACAGGGAAATGATTTGATCATTAGATTTACTGGCACAAACACCCGAGTATTTTTTGGACTGGTTAGATTGGACTCGTTTGCGTCAGATTGGCTTGCATAGGGTTGAAATGAGTGACTCAAATCCGATTAAAAGCTGGGAGACCACCAAGGATCACAGTTGTGTTGCATCTCTTCAGATTGTTTCATTTAAAGGGAACCCACCTACTCAAGCTGTGGAAGGCCAGCCCTAAGTATGCATTACCACCCACAGGGCACGTCACTGCATGGAGTCCGTGTGTTCCAGGAAAGTCAAAACACTTTTAAAGGAAGTTCACAGGGAGTTCTTTTGAAAATGAGGGCTCCATCTGCCAAAGTAAAATGTAAATCACCTCTGGAATTATCCGTTTGCTAAGTTGACTGCTTTTTCTTGAAGGAATAGGTACCTCCATTAGGGCTGACCCATTCTTGGGAGAACCAGGCATTTTCTAAAGAAATGGCAGAACAAATCCCTGAACCCTAGTATCAAGGCTCCCAGAAACTCTCCCTTCCTTCAGATTCAGTATCAGGTTATAGGGAGTTTCAGAAGGAAGATCCACAGAAATGTAAATGGAAGAGAGAGGATTCCATCACCTACTGGGTTTGTCATACTTTTTCCTCTTAAAAGAAAGCAAGCCATTCAAAGGCAGAAATCATGATGAAAACCAGAGAGGAAATCCTGCCCCAGAAAAAGATGGAATCTTCACCCAGGGACTGGTATATTGTGCCATCCAAGTCATTATGCAATGTGTAATTTTTCAAAGTGCTTGGCTTATGAAGTGAAAGCCTAATAAAAGGAACGTTTTTGAAATTCATCCATAAACCCATAACCCTAACACATCTATTATTTTAATTTCCCACATTATATTCTTTTCTAACATTTATCTGAGTATCTTCATACATAGCCATAGGGTCATTGACACCATTACTACAATTTTGTGTTCAAATTCTTTCACTTGCTGTTGTTTCACAGGACTTCTTTTTTCTACTTATACATCATGTTGACCATTTTCAAAGGTGCACATCATTCCCTCTTACTAACAGTGCATAACTTACTTAGCCTTTTCTCCATTGTTGGAACCCATAACTTGGGGTCTTGACTTTTTCTTAGGATGATCAGCTATGCTGGCACTTCACTCTCCAAAATTTGACTCAGAGACCACCTTTTTAAGAATTTGCCTGTTCTGCATGAGGTACCTTGTCCTAGGTGTAGCATTTGAAGGATTTTCCTGACTTGATCCTTTCTCTGTTTCATATGCATTTATTTTATCTTATCCAAAATATTGCTAGCTTTCCTTCCTCTAGGAAATAGCTTTAAAAAAGAGATAAAATATTGCTAGCCTCTTGAGATCAGAGGGCCCATCTGAAACTCATTTTTCAGCCTCAAAGCTAGTCAGTAACTAGAAGTCATGAAGAGAAAATGGACTTTATTATTTGACCTCAAGTGAACAAGCATTGTCTGAATGCCTAACGTGTATCACTTGCCAAACAATGTTAAATCCTCTCTCTCATATGATTCACACCATGAATAAGGTATTATTATTCCTAATTTACAGAGAAGGAGACTGGGGTTCAGGGCCTAGGGACAGAGATGGTTGATGGTATAGAGCAAATGTGATGTCAACATGGTGAGATGATGTGCTTTAACCAAGAATAAGTTTTAGTCCAAGCTATTCCTGCTGGAATAACATTGCTGGGAGAACTAAACAAGATAGAAATGGTGAATTCCAAAATCTGGGCCTTTATCAGAAGCATGGACACAGATTATCAAAGCTAGGAGAGACCCTTGAGGTTAGGAAGAACAAGTCCTGTATTTTACAAATGAAGAAACCAGAAAGGTCAACTGACAATGACAGGAAGTCAAGAAAACACCACGATGAGGGGAAAGATCTTCATCATTTCATTAATCTGATCAACAGGCAAGGAAGCAAGGGAGTTTCCACCATGCCACGTCACATGAAACAAGGGCTTCTATTTTAAGAGCCTGGCCCTGCACCTGCTCTATCCAGATGGGCCTGGTGAAAGAAGAAATGAAAACAGACTTTTCTCACTATGGGCCTAGGGTGAGGGTCTGGGTCACAGGTTTCTTAAGCAAAATGGAGGAGCCAAATGTCACTGATGTGCCCCCATGGGGGTGGGGAGACTTTGCTCCTAAGATTCTCAATTTAGTTACTACAGAGCTTGTCCTCATAACACCAAGGGGGAAAGTAAGACAAAGTCCTGGGAGGGCCTGTCTAACACCCTGGCTCATATGTAGTCCCACTGTGTGCTGATGAAGCAGGAGGAAAAGGAAGCAGGAGAAGGTGCAGCCCAGCCAGAGGGTAGAGGCAGGGAAGTTGAGAGCTAGTGCTCTGTGCTCAGCAGGTCCAGGAAAAAGAAATGGTTAGATCTTGAAATAAATTGTCAAGGAAAGCAAAATATATTTTAATCATAATTTATTTGATTTAATAATAAAAGTGCAATGAAAAGATTCTAAGCTTTAGAGCCAGACAGCACTGACTTGGAATCCAGCTCTGCCACACATTGAGTGACTGGCTTTGAACAAGTTACTAACACTGTCTAAACCTCAGTTTCTTCATCTGTAATTTTTAAAGATAATAACAGAGCACGTCTTTGAAGGTTATTATGAAGGTGGTTAGGGTAGGACCTAGGTAAACTTAACTTCTTTTGTTACTTTTATCAACTTACATGTGAACATTGCTTTACAATTTTCAAAGTTTTGACAACATACTTCACTAGTCTGTTTCTTCATATCAGAACATAAGCAATAAATCCTGTCTTCAGAGTCCTACCAGCGATACAGAGGCCATTCTGTTGTATCCTCCTTCTTCCAAGAACCTGCCTCTCAAACTTGAAAGACTTTGTAAATGTTAGTTTCAATCATTCATTAGACCCCCTTGCTCTATCAAAACCAGATGATTTAAGATCTGTTGTGGGCAGTTATCAAGATCCACAAACACTATTTCTTTAGAAAAAAAAAAGAAGAAGAAGAAATAAAAATACTTGATGCAGAGCTAAGGAAATTGCCAAAATTTTTTAAGTAACCTCAGAAAATTCTATATTAGCTGCCTTACTTTAAGAATGAGTTAGTCTAGTTAAAATAAATTGAATAGATTTTAAAAGACCATGACTGAAGTAAGATAGAGCCAGTAGCTCTGGTTTCCTTTTTTAAATGATTTTCTTCCTCTGATAATTCAGAAACCATTTCAGAATTTCACAACAAATTATTGCAGTACTATAAAGGGGTAAAAATGTTGGCAAATTAAGGTTCCATTTCATAAAATATCAAATAAACCTTATTTTCTATATTTATATTTCTCTATTTCTCTGTGTCTAAGAGTCTAAAAACTATAAAGGACTCCACAACTGTAAGGTGCCCTTGTGATTATGATTAATCTTTTTGCCTCTGATTTCTGAACTAGGATATTTTCCCTTTACTCAACTCTGTTCCCTTTCTGTAGAAGAAGACCAAACATCGGATGCTCACTAAACAGTCATTAAAAACAGCGAACTGAAGTCCCTTCTCAGTCACTACCTTGTTAATAACTGGGAAAGTCACCAGGCCTCAGTTTCCCTGTCTGTAACATGAGCAGGTTAGACTGAGCGATTGTGAAGCTCCCCAACACATCTAATATACTATGATTTCTGCAAGGCAATATGAAGAATTTTTAAGGTCTTTTCTTTGAACATGATTTACTATCTACAATGTGGAGATGACCACTTCATTATGAAAAGAGGCCTGGTAGCATTCTTTTTAGAGACAAATGTTTAGATTTCACCAAATGAAAAAGCATTCAAAGAGGCACTACTCTAAGGAAGATAATGGACCAAAGAGAATAACAGCTAAAATAATAGCTCTGCCTGAAATAGACTGGGCCCATCATGCAGCTTGATCCACAACTCCCCCAGTGTGCATGGCCTTGGGCCTCCACAGGCCTTTAGGAACTCACTGCTTAAAACACATGCCCTCCCTCAAAGACACTGAGAACACACCTAGAGAGTCCAAGAGCAAGATCAGGAGATGATCCAGATTATTTCAACAATGTAGTCAGAAGGAAACACAAATTCAATCTAGAAATCCCTGAATATCCTGGTTTGAGTGGACAAAATTGCCAAGGCAACTGATCTAGTTTTCTGTTTATCTTTGCTATGGATTCCTATTGAGAGATCCCTACTCCAAAGGATATGTTTTAAAATAGTTAAGTTGCTGAAAATGGAAATAAAACTTTGGAAAGCAGAACTGGAGTTGAAAACAAACTTGGATCTGGTTCTGCTTTGATGCGATTCTGACTGAATCATATAACCCATCTAAAATAAGTCTCGGTATAAAATTGGGGATAAAATCACCTGACTACATTCTACACAACATCGAGTAATGGTGACACAAACAATGATCAAGAAAACACTGTGAGAGTTTGTTGAACATGACCTTCTAACGATAGCTCCCAGGGATGGTAGCAGATTTTTTTTCATGAAAGGCAACATGGCATGCCTCCCTGTCCCTGCCAACAGTAGGAACCAAAAGCATTTTCTCTGTATGTGACGGGTTCACAAGTCTACGTTCCCTTCTGACCCCATATCCAGTGTTCACTTAGTACTGTGTAATTAGGACAGCAGGAAGCATTTCCCTCAACTCCCTCTTTGGATAGAAATCTGCAATCAGAAGCAAAAAGTCAAAGTTTCCACTTTACTCTTCAGAGTTTGTGACCAAAAAAAAAAAAATCTTACAGCATCAGACTATCAAATAGAACAAGCACCAGACTTGCAGCCTGGATAAGTCAGTTATTCTTGTTCCTCAGTGAGAGAATATCTGTAGAATTCAATATCTGAGGCTTAGACATTCGTAGTAAAAGTAAACACACAAGCATATATATATATGTCTATATCCTAATTCACTCCCAAGAACTTTTTTTTTTCTTTGCTGGTTGCAGAGGAGAGATAGCAATGTATAGAAATAAACTGAAAAATAATCCTCACATAGTTGGAAAATAACACTTGTAAAACATTTAATTGACATTGAAATCAGTACAATCTTTTGAAAAGGGATTTAGTGATGCACAACAAAGGTCGCTAAAATTCTGCTCCCTTTAACTCAATAATTTCAAGAAATTTAAAAGTCAATCATTAGAAAAGTTCTAAATGTTCAACAATAGGAGAAATGACCGAGGAAATAATGGGGCACCAATTCAGTGGGTAACTTGCAATCGGTTGAGAGGAGGCCCTTGAAGTCTATGTGACAACATGGAAAACAATAAGTTAACTAAGCATTTATAAAGTGTGGAATTCTATACCTCTTACAGTCAGCTCTACATAGAAACATATGTGTTTATAAACAAAGATTGAAAAGAGAACACAGACAAAAATGCTGAGACTATGGTTAATCTTGCATTAAAGTGCAAGATTGCAAATTTTTTTCTTTAAAATTTTTAGTTAGAATATCATTTTTATTACACAACAAGTAATATTCAGGAATGGGAAAAGAGGCAGAACAACCTGCCAACATTGCATAGCAGAAGTAAGAAATAAACCTTTGTCTGATTTTCAGATTGAGATGGAACCAGTCCCTCCCATGCCAGGGCCTGCGTGGATCATTCCACAGCCCCAGAGACCCTGCTCTTGCACCAAAAGTAAAACACTTTGACCAACCAGAAGAACATAAGAGCTAATTGCTTCCTAACAGTTTGAACTAAATGATCCGAAAGGTAAAAATTCCCCAATACTGGTGAAATTTTAATGGTCACACAAACAACGATAGAAAACATTGTAAGCTTATTGAACATGACCTTCTAACAACAGCTTCCTGGGATGGTAGCAGAATTATTTTTGTGAAAGGCAACATGGCATGCCTTCTAATGTCTGACTTTTAAATTTACTGAAATCATTCAGTTAAAGGGAGTGGCATTTTCGTGGCTTTTGAAATGTGTTACTAAATTCCTTTTCAAAAGATCGTACTGATTTACAATGCCACATGAGAGGCAAATGCTTCCTAGAATCATAAACGATCTTTTATTGTCAAGTGGCATGTAGAACCATAAAAATAAGTTCAGCCATTCTAGATTGAGAACTGGAAGTACTTTAGATTCTGACAATTGTCTAAAATATTAACAAATTAACAAGGGTGTGTCTGGGGACAGATGCATGTTTAAGTTAAAGTCACTTCTCTCTAATTTATCACTTCCATTTGTCTAGTTCCATTCTTGAGAGCATTCAAAAAGGCAAAAGTAGGTATAAAAAAACTGAAAAGCATCAGAAATTTTACTGATTTGACTATTATAATGTTTCCATTTCTTCTGGAAAGGCAATGCATGCATTTGGTAAAATATTCAAAAAGTGCAAGAGAGTAGCCATGGGAAGTTATTCTCTCTATCACTCCATATCCCCCAGGCTAAGAAAGTTTTAATAAAATATTTTATCTCTGAAGTAGGCTTTTAAAATTTTTAATAAAATATTTTCGCTCTAAAGTAGGTTTTTAACCCCAAAACTGGTATGTTAATAAAGGCATAACAAGCAGCTAGGGCTTAGAGGTACAGCTTGTATAAGCTCTCCTTGCAGAGCCAAATAGTTCTTGAACTTCTTCTAAAACCAAAACTTTCAAAATTTGTTTAGAATTATCCTTACTATGAAATTCAGATTGTAAAAGTGCTCGTCATTTTAATCATAGGAAATTATTCAAAAAATAGGTTCTAGAATGCAATTTCTTACTTATATAAATATATTTGGGATCATTTACTTATTGTCACTATTTACACTCAGATACAGACTCAGAATTACAAATAATCCAGTAAGTTTCCTATGGAAAGGGGCACACAGAAAATATATTTTGCCCATGAACTGAATTTATAATTAATGAGAACTTTTTGTGTGCATGCAATTAAAAACAAAATCTATAAAGTTACTTAGAGAAAGGATTCTTCTTTTCTCCTCAAAACTTTTCAACATAAATATAAAATTTCATATGCACACATGTCCTATGATACAGCAATCTCTTTTAGGAGTAAGAGTGTATTATGATGAATTTTATTGTATATTTCAATAAAAGTAAGAATGTACTAAAACCCAAGAAAATTGTGCTTAAAAAAGGACCCAATCTTCTTGGAGAGTCACCCCAGAGAGCACAACTCTCAGCTCTGAAAGGTACCTGCAGAATTTTCAAGATCAACATTCATAAGCATTATCAGCCCAGGATAATGCTTATTTATGGCAATTCAACTTTTCTCACCTGCAATAGTTTACTTTGATGAAATTCTGCTTATTTTCACAATTAAAATTGCATCCATGACCCTTGTTACCCTTAAGAATTATATTTTGCTGACACAATCTCTTTATTTACATTTCACCTAAGTAAACTTTTTCTTTAAATGATTTTAAGTCATTTTCCAAAACAGAAAAGCATAGTTATATAAACTTCCATGCGTATTGGAGGAAAAAAACAGGTGACACAAATCAAAGTACACTCTCTCAGTTAGGGAGTAGGCAGGAGGAGGGGGTTGAGAAAGACAAACCAGAAAGAATTATATGAAATTTTCCTTCCTCCTCACTGAACCTCCCTTGAATTGTCCAATAATATCCCCCCAACACACACACACACACACATAGACACAGAGCAAACTGTGAGGGACACACAGCCTGGGTGGGACTCTAGGAGCCAGCTCTTACCCCAGAGTTTCTGCACGGGCAGCAGGTTGGCAGCGCACACTGTGGGAACCCTAGTGGCAGCCCAGGGCGGCTCCTCGTGAGGCTACAACTGCATTTTTGCCACATCCACTATTTGGAGTTTGATCTCTCCAGCAAGTCTCCCTGCTCCCTAGGGCAACCTGCTCTGACCTCTGAGGACCTGTCTGTAAATGTCCAGGGAAAAGCATGTGCCTGAAGGGTCTATGAAGGGGCTTGAGGCAAGTAGGCAGCCCAGCCCAGCTAACGTTTGCAGCCATGGGATGGCTTTGTGTACCTAGGAGAGCAAAGATGAGGACTAGGTGAGCACTGGCCCCAAACATTCACAATACACATCTCACTGCAAAGAAATGTCCTCTGGCCACTTCATAATGCAGCTCTTACTATAACTGGTGCTTTGCTGGTTTGTGGCCTGGGCTGGTCTCCCAGAGTCAGTGGATTTGGGTGAGATGGCTCCAGGAGACAGCAGATACTCTCATATATGAAGTCTTGCATGCAGTGATTTGAGGCTTCCTAAGGAAAAGCCACGATGGGTTTTGTGGAGCATTAACTATGATACGCCATGTAGGGCTGAAAGCTCTAAGCAGTGACCACTGGCACCTCCATGCAAGTGCCCTTAGGCTACACATAATGAGCACAGTGAGGCTCTGGGCTCAATGGACACCCGTGCCAATCACCCAAAGGGACAAGGAAGGACCCTGGAGTGCCATTGGTGCTTGGCTTGGCTTTCTCATGAGTCCTGGTAAGAGCCTGCTTGAAATGGGAGGAAGGGTCAGCTCTGAGATGGAGGCTGACAGAGACAAACCTCTTGGAGGCAGGAGCTAGCTGACAGGATGACACCTGCCCTAAGGTCCTGCTCTGAAATGCAAGGAAATCCCAGCCACAGTCCACCGGTCAAGGGAGGCCTTGTGCTAGACTGGATCGCCCCCTGCTGGCCGCATGCAGCCCGGACACTAGCCCTTTTAGGGCCACTGACAAAAGCTGGAGGGAGCAGGAGGAGACACAGCATGTCAAAGTCCATTGTATAACAACATCTCATCCATCCCTAAATACACATTATCTTTTTTAAAATGTTATCGTATCTGCCACAAACACACTTTCCATTTATTTAATTTTAATAATATTGTTCAGTTTCTTTAGAAAATACAGAAAAAATAGGAAACTAAAAGCCATATATAGCCCTATCAGCAAAAGTAAGTACTTTTAATACCATTTAACATGCATCATGTTTATCTAGTCGAGATGATGCTGTGTGGTGGTCATTGTCCATCTACTCAGATCCGTTTCCTGTCCATGGTTCCATTGACAACTGGCTTCCAGCTGTACATGGCCAACGGGAGACACCAGCAAGAGACTGGGTAGTGAAAAGAAGGGATAAGGCAGGGTACTTGTCCCTCTCTCTGCTTCAGGAAGAAGTTTTGCATCAGTAGCTGCATCTCCTCCATGATTCTAGCTGCCACCAAGTGCCCAGACTCTGGGCTCTCTCAGCGCCACTTTCTGCAGCCCTGGGGGTGGAGTGGCTTCCTGCTGTGACCCATCTCTGGGCTGCTTCCATGATGATTAGGTCTCTGCTCTTCATCACCTGTGAAGCATTTCCCACAATAAATTCCCTTTGTTTAAAGTGTCCAGGGCAGTTTATTTTCCCCACTGGATCATGAATGATAAATGTCACATGTATAATTTTTGGTTAATTTATTACTTAACAATGGATTATTATTCCATTAAGGTTTTCCTATAAATCGTCAGCCCCCCCTTTTTTCCCCCTCTTTCCAAGATGGAGTCTTGCTCTGTCACCCAGGCTGGAGTGCAGTGGCACAATCTCGGCTCATTGCAACCTCCACCTCCCGGGTTCAAGTAACTCTCCTGCCTCAGCCTCCCCAGTACCTGAGATGACAGGCACCTGCCACCATGCCTGGCTAATTTTTGTATTTTAGTAGAGACAGGGTTTCACCATGTTAATCAGGTTGGTCTCGAACTCCTGACCTCGTGATCCACCTGCCTTGGCCTCCCAAAGTGCTGGAATTACAGGCGTGAGACACTGTGCCCAGCCAAGTCTCAGTTCTTTACAAACCTTTCTTAGGGGTTGCTTCTGCTTATTATCTTATTATGTCACATCTTAATTGCCTCATTTCATTTCAAGTTTCCAATTTTTACTAAAATGTGAACATCTTCGTGCATAAATTTCTTTCCATACGTCTAAGTATTTGCTTAGACTAGATTCCTGGAAGTGACAAAGAATGACTCATTTTAAGATCTTAGTACATATAGCCAAAAAAATCTCCAGGAAAAAAGAGGTTAGGTCGGTTTACTATCCCACTAGCAGTTGAAGAAAGCTTGTCTCACCATACCCTCTGCAGCTGTGATTAGATGCATTTGCAAATGTAAAGGCAAAAACAAAAGGCATCTGGTTGTTACTGTTTCAATTTAGATGTGTTTTGTTTTTATTGTAAGTGAGGTGGGACATTTCTCAGGCGTTTATTACCCACCTGCATTTCCTCTTTGGTAAATTATCCTGTTTATTTTACTGTACAGTCCTTAGTGATTATCTTATTGACCAAAGAATCAGTCAGCACCCTTAGAGGAAAACAACAGAGGCTGTCTCTGGCTAAATTAAGCAGAAAGGACATTTATTAAAAGGATATCATGCAACTCCAAAGTGAATGGGAAGCCTGAAAAATTAGGCTCAGAAAATAGGTGAAAACAAGGGAAGCTGGTAAGCTGGAAATATGGCCAAGGTCCTACTCTAAAACATTCTGGGAAAAAAATAAATGTCACTATTAATGCTGCTGCCTGAATGCTATTCCTGTCACTGCTGCCACCCACCACTGGACTGGATGCTGCCAGCTGAATGAACTTTAGTTTAACTCTTCTTGCATCTTTGTCATTCCCTTTAACAGACAACTTGCAAACTGCATTCATTCCTTCTCTTATCAGGAAGTGGAATCTATTTCTCCGCCTCCTTGAATCTAGACTGACATTTTGCCTTGCTGTGAGCAATAGAAGTGGTAGCAGAAGCATCTCTCACAACCCACACTTGCTGTGCCTTGAAACTGGAAATAAAACATTCCATCAGCTTTAAAGAAAGCCTTACAATCAGCTGAGACCCCTCCCTGAACCATTTCTATAGACTCATAACTGATGCCCCAGCCCAAACTCTTTCTGCCTCGTTCAACCCAGCCTCCTCCCTGCAGCCAGCAATGGCTTTGATCATGCCACTCCACTGCCTAAAAATCCCCACTGTCAGGTTAAGTCCAGAGTTCTTAGTGATGGTGAGCACGGCTTTTCATTACATGGCTCCTCCCTTCCCTTCTCTTCTCTCAACACCTCCCCAGAGCCAGCATTACTTGTCAGCCTTCAAAGTTCCTCGAATTCACCTGTACCAACCACGTCCTCACTGACCCTTGTCTTGTACACGCTGTTCCCTCGGTGTGGATGCTCCTTCTCCCCTCACTCCTTCCATCAAACTGCCCACCTGGTGACCTCTTAGTCTTCCTTCCAGATTCAGTAACTACAGAAATTACTAAGAAAGTTATACATACATATATATGTTTTTTAAAAAGATGAATTATAGTGGTATGAAAATTTTTACATATATACCAAAAGAAAATAAAAGAGGAATGGGTAGACGTGGTCCTGGGGGAGGAGGAAGCAGGAATGGGGAGGCCTGGCCCTAACTCAGGGCTCCTCCCAGACTGCGTTTCCTGGCATTCTGGACCCATCCCAGGGAGGCCTGGCACACTGCCAGCCGCATTCTGTGAGTGCTTATGAGTGCCAAGGACCCTGTTATATGACTTGCTCAGCCAGGAGCAGCTGTGGATGCGAGTTCCCACCAGTGCTGGATGGAAGTTCCCACCCACACCGTTCTCCAGTGGGAGATGAGACCTGGCCCTCACTGGAGGCCTAAGGGGCCTGGGCTGGCAATTTCCTACTAGTCTTAAAGCCACAGAAAAAGGAAATTCTCCCTCCATGGCCAGGACGCAGTGACTCGGGGTTTGGAAGTGTGCTAGGTTGAACTGCAGAGTGTGGAACTTCCATGCAATGCTACTTGTTTGCGGTGTCCTCTTGGGGTACAGGAGACAGGCCTGCCACGCCCCTACTGGGTAACTGAGGATGCCCCTCTGCCTTTTAGAGCCAGCATCCTCCCGTATTCAAAGCACAAAGGAGATAAGGATGGCTGCTCAGAAGGCTTCATGAGGCTGCAGGGCCAGTGACTCGGGGGTGGGAGGTGCCTCATGAGCTGTAAGCAGCACCCAGGTGGGCTCTGGGTCTCTGAGCCACCCACAGGGAGAGTTGCAGTCAGGTAAGCCCTGCCCAGGAGCACCCAGCACAGCCTGGCTGGGTCCCTGGCCTCCAGTTGTGGCACTTGGGGTGGGAACATGTGTGTGGAAGACCCTAGCTCAGGTACAGGGAATTCCAGCCCCAGAGAGGTAGGGCACTCCAGGGCTCCTCCCACACTCCCTGACAACGGGCCTGTCATCTCACCACATTTCCCTTTACCTTCTTCAGTGGCTCCCACTCCCACCTAGGCCCCCACATGGCCCCTGAGGCCCTGGGATGGGGCTCCTGCTGCAGCTGCCAGGCTGGGACCTGTGCTGGGCTGTGGCCTACCCATGGGAAAGTGCTGTGAAGAAGAGGAGTGGTCCAGGGACAGGCAGGAAGGAAGGCATGCTGGAGCAAAGGCTCCCACAAACTCATTCACAGAAAGAGATTTCCATGGCAACCTGGTACACTACAGCCGGGTGTGGGTGTGTGTGAGTGAAACAAAATACTCATGAAACAGTATTTCCCTTCCCTGTATAAAATACACTCCTATACTTTATATCCTAGTCTGCTTAAGTTCTTTTTTTTTTTTTAAGAGACAGAGTCTTGCCCTGTCACCCAGGCTGGAGTGCAGTGGTATGAGTATAGTTCACTGCAGCCTCGAACTCCTGAGCCCAAAGGATCCTCCCACTCAGCCTCCCAAGTAGCTAGGACTACAGGTGTGTGTCACCATGCTCAGTTAATTTTTTGAAATGTTTTCTAGGGACAGGATCTCACTTTGTTGCGTAGACTGGCCTCAAATGCCTAGCCTCAAGTAATCCTCCCACCTGAGCTTCCCAAAGTGCCGGGATTACAGGTGTGAGCCATTATGCCCAGTTGGCTTCAGTTCTTTTTTTTTTTGTTTTTGTTTTTTTGAGACGGGAGTCTCGGCTCTGTCGACCCAGGCGTGGGAGTGCAGTGGCGCGATTCGTCGCTCACTGCAAGCTCCGGCCGCCCGGGTTCGACCGCCATTCTCGCTGGCCTCAAGCCTCCTGGAGTAGGCTGGGACGTACAGGCGCCCAGTCGCTCGGCTAGGTTGTGTATTTTTGTGTTTAGTAAGAGCGGGTTGTCGACCGTGGTTCGCCGAGGGATGGTCTCGATCGTCGCCGACCGTGCGTGAGTCTGCCCATGCCGCTCGCCAAGAGGCTGGGATTACAGGCTGAGCCACCGGCGCGCCGGCCAGCTTCAGTTCTTAAGTGCTGGTTGATAATCCACTAAATGAAGTCACAATCCATGAATGAGTCTCACTCACAGTTTGCCAGTCTCAGGACTGGGAGAAGTGGTGGAGGCTTGGGGAGTCCGGCATAAAGGCAGAGAGTGGTTGCCCTGAGTTTGGCCTGGGAGTTGTGGGAGGCAGTGCAGTGTTTGAAGAGAGGGCGAGGTGTATGGGTGACCTGCACAGACTTGAATCCCATGGACTCCTCAGCAGTGCTGTGAAAGGGCTGTCGCTGGCTGAGACTGGCCTTAACAGAAGGGAAATGCACTATCTTGTGTCCTGCAATCTGGGTCAGCAACTTGGTCATGTCATCTGGGATGCAGGCTCCTTTCACCTTTCTCCTCCTCCATTTCATGGCTCCAGGTTCACCACTGCACAGTAATGGCCAGAGCAAGAAGAGGACCATTGTGCCCTGTGCCCCCTTCTTAGGCACCAGGAAGACTTTCCCTCTGTCTTATTGAATAGTCAAGTATGTGTCCCTAGCTAGGGAATGTGAACCACCTAATGGCATGGGCAGTGACATCCCCTTACTGGTGAGAGCCTATACCTCTCACCAGAAAGCCCAGTTGGGGAGCTCATTCCACAGAAAGTTTATAACGAGAGAATGCTCTCTGAACTGAAGCCAACTGGGCATAATGGCTCACACCTGTAATCTCAGTACTTTGGGAAGCTGAGTTGGGAGGCTAGGCATTTGAGGCTAGCTCTAGGCCAGTGCAGTGTTTGCTGCAGCAGCATCTGTAAGAGGAAAAAGCTAGAAAACCCCACATACCCTGACTAGGGCCTAATTGAGCAAATGAGGTTTTATCAAATTGATGAAAGATAATTTTGACATTGAAAATACAGTGGACCCTCATAACTCCTAGATTCTGCAAATTCATCCACTTGCTAAGATGTATTTGTAACCCCCAAATTAATACACTTGGCACTTTCACAGTCACTGACATGCTCAGAGCAGCGAACAACTTGAGTTGCCACACATGCACACACATTCCCAGCTGAGGTCAAGCAAGGTGACACTCTGCCTTCCTGTTTGAGTTCTTGTGCTGTAAGGTGTCCTTTTCGAGGTCCCCTTAGTGCTGCGTGTTCAGAACCAAACTCCCACTCATTTTGCACGAACAGAACCAAACTCCCAAGGGATGCTACAGTGGCAGGAACATGCGCACATCTGTTTGACAGAGCTGTGACTCTTGAAGCATTTTGCATGGCAACTGCCTGATGGGGTCTGAAGCACAGCCCCAGGATAGGCCTTGTCTTGTTTTTTCCCTTTTTTTTTTTTTTTTGTGAGACAGGGTCTCACTCTGTCACTCATGCTGAAGTGCAGTGGCATAGTCAAGGCTGTCCACCTCCCAGGCTCAAGTGGTCTTCCCATCTCAGCCTCCTGAGTAGCTGGGACTATAGGCATGTGCCACCATGTCTGGGTAATGTTTGTATTTTTTTTTTTAGAGACAGGGTTTTGCCATGTTGCCCAGGCTGCTTTTGAACCCTTGGGCTCAAGTGATCCCCACCTTGGCCTCCCAAAGTGCTGGGATAACAGGCGTGAGCCACTGCACCCAGCTGTTTTTTTCCTTTTCGGGAGTGTGCATCGAAGAGCTATTTGGACACCTGTGTTCATAGCAGCATTATTCACAACAGCCAAAAGGTGGAAGCAAGCCCAGTGTGTATAAGCAGATGAGTGGATAAACCAGCTGTGACACACATATGCAATGGAATAGTATTCAGCCTTGAAAAAGGACATTCTGACACATACTACAATACAGATGAACTTTGAGGACATTATGCTAAGTGAGAAAAGGCAGTCACAAAAGGACAAACAAGGCATGATTCCATTCATATCAGGTACCCAGAGAAGACAGAAAGTAGAATGGTGGCTGCCAGGGACTGTGGGGAGGGAAGAATGGGGAGTTGTTATTTAACAGGTGCAGAGTTTCAGATCTGCAAGATGGAAAGCACTCTGGCGATGGATGGTGATGATGGTTGCATGACAGTGTGAATGAATATGAATGCCACTGAACTGTACACTGAAAAATGGTTAAGATGGTTGATTTTGCTATATGTATTTAGCCACAATTTTTAAAAAGAGAGAGAGGTATAGAGTAGACAAGAGAGCCTGGACTTAAACAGCATGTACTCTGCACACCTGAATGCGAGGGACAATCGTTTCCTTCATCCTGAAACATCACAGTGGCAGAGGGAGCCTTCGGGGCATCCAGGTTCCCACTGTGGGCAACGCCCGTGTGTGTCCTTTACAGAGCCCACGCCTGCCTGGCCCGTAGTGGAACCAGGAGACCCCAGCTCACTTGTGTGCTGATGACATGAGCCGCACCCATCTTGACCGGGGTCTCTTCCTCTCGGCCTGAAGTTTTTGAGGCTTTATGAAGCCTGTGGTCACCTGAATACCAGGGAAGAGAAGGAGAGGCAAAGCTGTCATGAAAATTAAGAGGCGCAGTAAGAAAAGGAATTTGGGGTTGGCAGTACATGAAACCTGCCATGCTGAAGCAATGCCCAGCTATGCAGAAAAACCTGCCACCAGGTACCCACCCCTGGCCCTCCTCCCTGCTTCTCAGCTCCTTGTCTGCCCCACCCCAAACCCACACCTCCCAGCCACAGCCTGGAGCCCTGGCCACACAGACCTGAGACCATGCAGCTTCTTGACATATCCTTCACCATTCCCAGGGCGTCATTACTCAGGCAGCGTCTGTTTCAGAACCTCTCAGTGGGTGAACCTGGCCCCTGTAGCAGCCCCTCTCCAGCCCATGAGGGGCTTTCAGCTGCTCTGTGCAGGTGAACAGATCCACTATCCCCAAAGGCCATCCTCCTTATCTTTTCCCATTCAGAATTCTCCAGTGAGCCTCCAATGCCCACGCAGCTTTCTTTTTTTTTTTTAATTTACATATTATTTGTTTTGGATTAATGTAAACATGAACATGGTCCTACATTCAAAACTGTCTCCAAGCCAAGAGGTCTTGCTCCCCTGACACCAAGGCATGGACTGGCTTATTGCGTTTCATTCTGGAAACATTCTGTTCACCTGCAACAAATGCACATATGCACAGACACTCACATATGCATTTTCTTATTTTTCTGCACAAATCATAGCACACTGGGTACACTGGTCTGTGCCTTTACAAATTCTTGGAGCTTGTTCCATTTTGGAATACAGAATTTTCTCTCTTTTTTTGGAAGATTGCAGAGTGTTTCACTTTACAGACATAATTGATTTAACTGTCTCCCTCTGGATGAAGGGGTCATTTCCTAGCTTTTCTGTAATCAACAGGCTGCAATAAACAACTTTTGCATTCGTCATTTTGCTCACATGCATCATTTGTAGGATAAATTCCATTAAGCGAAATTACTTAGTTGAAGAGTATGAGCATGTAATGTTTTGATCAATAATGCCAAAATAATAGAGTCGTTGATGACACAGTTATTTAACCTGGAGGTGGCAATGGTCTTCAACTGGAGGGTGGCAGATGGACACTGGGGGGTCTGTGAGTCCTTAGATTTGTAGGCAAAAGTTGTGTATGTGTATAGGTACATTTTTCTTGGTAGCTAAAGCTATCATCAACTCATAAGAAAGGTCTGTGCCCTCTAAATGTTATCTTGCCCACCCAGCTAATTGATCTCTCATCCCTCCTTTCCAAAAGTGAACCTCCCATCCTTTAGAGAGGCCCCTCTTGGACCTTCCTTCCTCTGTATCCTTCTCATGGAATGTCCCTTCCTGCCCTCTGTGCCATTCCAAATGGTTATGGCTACTACAGCCAACATTCACCATGTACCAGACAGACTCACAAAACCCTCACAAGGGCCAGATGATAGAGGGGCCAGTGAGACCCCTGCTTCCTCTATTTGATAGACAGGGACACAGAGGCACAGACAAGCTAAACAACCTACCCACCAGGCAGAGCTGGGATTCAAACCCAGAAGGAATGGTGCTGCATGATGCATGGAGTGGAGGTGAGAGTAGAAGTAGAGAGCTGGCCTCAGGTTTTCTAAGCCCTGGCCACCCCGCCTGGGGAACTCTCAACAATGCAGCCTCCCTTGCCTGTTCAAGCAGACTCTCTGGGGCAGGACCCAGACCTTGGGACTTTCTTGAAGTCCCCAAAGGGTTCTAGGAATAGCAGGACTTGGAGTGCTGCCCGGAGGGTAGTGCTCAGTTATGCGTGTATTTGAGAAGCTCTTTGCCCCCACAACACATTTTTTGCCAGTTTCTTTATCTTTTAAAGCAGTTTTCAAAATAATAAGCATCCTCCAAAAGTGACCAAAGAAGTTTTTGTTTTAAGTATCATTTTGAACTCGTGAATTTCACCTTAGTTGGTGCATTCCAATCCATTGTAGCTGTAAGAAGCCCAAGCGGTCCCATCTTTGGACAGCAGGAGCCTTCTGATCCTTTTGACCGGACCTCAAGAGCCTTTGGAAATTTTCTCACTATCTGATGTGGTAACATCCAGGCTCAACCTCCCTCTCCAAACCTGGTGTCAGCCCTTTCTTCCTGGACTCCAATCTGGGGGTTGTTACCCCAGTTATTATATTCTGGTTCTTAACCAACTTTCTAACCATGAAGGAGCTCTTCTTCATGTTCGAGAGAAGAATAGGTTTTAAAAACCTATTGTTAATATCCATCTTTCCTTAAAACGTCCTTTCAAGTGTCAGTTCAGCCTTTTGGAAAATTTATATAAGACTGTGTTTCTTATAGAAAAGGATTTTGCCGGTGTTGTGCTTGAAATCTACTTGCTCTAAAGGGCTCACTGTAATCAAATATTTCTCCACTTTGAGGGCCAGCCCCAACCATTGAAAAATGTCTTCAGCTCTGATGAAATACAAAAATAAACATTAAAATGGGAAAGCAGTTTAGGCCACCATATGAGCTTTAAGAAAAAGTAAAAACAAATACTCAAAGTTTTCCCAACTATAAGGAATCCAAGCTACACTACTTGAGACAGAAATGAGATCACGAACTCCACTGGG
The DNA here is from genome assembly GCF_001698545.2 of Rhinopithecus bieti. Lineage (NCBI taxonomy): Eukaryota > Metazoa > Chordata > Mammalia > Primates > Cercopithecidae > Rhinopithecus > Rhinopithecus bieti. The sequence goes on from NW_016827447.1 coordinate 195,134, forward strand.
TTTAAATCCACCTGCAGCCCTTGGCTCTGGTCCCTCCTACTGTTCAGGAGGTAGAGGGGTGTGGAAATAAGAAATGAGTGACTTTCTGCTGCAGAACATTAATTCTGCAACACTGAAGCCATTGCAGGAAGGTTCCCGTGACATTTGAGTAGATTCCCAAATGCTCAGAGGCCCCTGGCCTGTTGTGAAAGGCAGTACAAGGATCCCTAAGCCGTAGCTGGAACCCAGAGAGAGAAGGCCACTGATGGGCTCCCTGAGACTGCAGGTATGATATCCCCATCAAGGCCCCTAATGCCCCAGGCAGAACTTGGTTGAGGCTCTAGCAGGCCACCCTACAGCACATTCTAGGAGCCTCTATCTGGCCCTGCCCTTGGCGGTGAAATCTGGTTTCAGGGCAAAAACCACAAGTGTCCTACACCATGTCCAAGTCCCCCACCACGCACTGCCTGTGTGACCTCAGGCCCCAGTCCCCTCCAGTACAGTATTACCTCATGGACTGTGGCAAAGATTAAATGTGCGAATGTAAGTAACATGCATATCGCTGTGTCTGGCCAAGGAAGCTTCTGATGGAAAGACAGGGACTGGGACCTCTCTGCAGGCACTGACTGGCAAGATGCAGCTGAGGTTCCCTTGCCGTCCCCATGCCTGGCACAGGTGAGCTAGCAGTAAGCAGTGGAAGGTATCAAATGATAGTTCTCTGGTCTTTCCAAGGGAGTTAGAATTGTTGTGTGGACTAAACGAGGCAGTCTGAGTGAATGCATTTTATTAACTGTAAAGTACCTGGTGAACCACTAATAACCAGCATTATTTGGGTGCTGTTCACATGCCAAAATTTTAATGCACTTCTCATGGCTGGGCAGAGAGGTCGCTTGGTAAGTGCCTTAAAGCTGAGCCCTGGTACCTTTCTGAAGCATCAGCAGCCCTTTCTGAAGCATCAGCAGCCCTTGCCACTGGGACTGACACGCAACAGCACAGTTAAGGGGGAGCCACAGGACAGCAGCTTCCATCCCTCCTGCCCCCTCTCTGGGACAAGCCAGCCTTGACTCATTCTTTGGCAGTCTCAGACCAGCCTAGGACTTCCAAAATTCACTTGAATATTGATTGTTAAACAGGAATTTGCTCCCAGAACTGGTGCTTTAAGAGGCTGTTTTCCAGCCCTGTAAAGTTGTGATTGTACTCCTTGCTGAGGAGTCTGCCTTGAGGTCAACTTCCTGTTCTATTCTGGCTTCTCATCTCCCTTTTCTTTTTTCTCCTTAAGAGACCATGAATACTCCATAAATTCAAAGACAACAGCCAGACAACAGCAAGTGGAAGCCTCAGAAGGGAAAGGGTGACATATCTATGTCTATGTATTGGCCAGTTGTAAGATAAGAACTGCTGGTCCCAGAAAGCCAGGGACATAGTTTGGAAAGCAGAAATGAAGTTGTATATCTTTTGGCTGAGCTACGCAGAAAAGAGTGAAGGCAGGGCACATTGGCTCATGCCTGTAATCTCAGCACTTTGGGAGGCCAAGACAGGAAGATTGCTTGAGGCTGGGAGTTTAAAACCAGCCTGGGCAACACAGCAAGACCCTATTTCTACAAAAAATAAAATACAAATTGGCCAGGTGTGGTAGTATGTACCTGTAGTCCTAGCTATTAAGGAGGCTGAGGTGGGAGGATCATTTGGTCTCAGGAGTTGGAGGCTGCAGTGAGCCATGATTGCACGTCTGCACTCCAGCCTGAGTGACAGAGAGAGACTCTCTCAAGAAAGAAAAACGTGAGTGAAGTTGTTTGGTCTAGAAAGTTTCTAATACATCATTCAGAACTGAGTTACCCCCACAGGCATGAACTTCCAAACAAAATTCACTAAACATAAGAGGAAACAAGTGAACAAGAATAGAAGTTAATGGAAGCCACAAACTGCAGAATCAAGCTATTAAGAGCAAGTGAATGGAATTTTCAGATATTGAATATAGAATGAATACCAACCAGGAGTAATAAAAAAAAATCCACATCTCAACACATGGTATCACTGTTTCACAAACTGCAGAATGCCAAAGACAGAGTGAAGACTAAATACAGCCAAATACGGAAGACAGATTCCTACAAAGCAAGAGTTCAACTGACAGCTGACCTTTCGGCAGCAACCGTGGAAGCCAGAACACAACAGAAGCATACGGAACATATGCAACACGGCGGAAATACATCTCAGAAGTGTGGAGAGAAAATAATTGTCAGGGGAAATGTAAGGACATTTTCTAATAAATCAAACTGACTACTACCCACTGACCTTCACTAAAGAGATTACTAAAGGGTGCACTTCAGGAAGAAAGAAAATTGTGTCAGGAGGAAAATCTGGAATGCAACAATATCTTCATGACTCAAAATAGAGAAGAATTTCTTAAACTTTATAAAAAACATAGTCAATAAAGGAAAAGATTGACATATTCAACTGCATTAAAATTACAGGCTTAGTTAATCAAAGGAAGCCATAAAGTATGTGAGTGCTAGTAGAATATATTTGCAATGTTTATGACAGCCCATGAAATCTGCACTGTTATCAAGAATTCCTATGAATCAATAAGAAAAGGAAAAATCTATTTTAAAATACTTAACTGATAAAAAAATTAAAAAGACTTTACAGAGGAGGAAATATTAATGGCTAACAAATATGCAAAAATAAGCTCTATCTCATTAGTAAACAATTCCACATTGTCAGTGAGCAACAGGGAACGTGTCACAGCGTGCTGTGAGGTTAACTGGGTGAGGGGACGTGGTCCACTGAGGACTGCAGGTCCTTTTTAAAGAGACAGTCATAACTCATTCCAGCCTACTCTAAGCCTACTCTGACCTGAGAAATGGGTAGATTGTGGCCAGGACCCATGGATTTCTGAAGAAATGACCCAAATCTGGATTTTCCACGTGAAATATCCTGTTTTAAATGTTGGCAACTTATTCTGAATTGTTTAAAAGTGTATGTGCCAAAACTGCTTGAGCCAAGAAGACACATTCACAGGCCAGAGTTGGTCGAGAGTCCCTCTGTTTGCAACCTCTGCATTAATCCCTTGAATTTCCTAACAACCGGATCTGACTTTACCATGACTCAGAGGGGCCAGCCTTCCTTCCCCATTTCCCACTTGGTTACCTCCTAACTTCACCTGAACGTTTAACTAGAGACAGAAAAGAGATGCCCTGCAAAGGGAAACATGCTCCACACTAGCTAATGAAGCCCCTCCTTTAATGCTTTTATCTTTCAGATATTTGGGTTCTAGGTCTGGATCCTGGTGACCACCACCTGAGTAGCAAACCCATTGTTGCAAGGATGGGTGATGTATGTCTCACTCACCTCGTTTCTCACCTCCCTGAGGTTCCTGTTGTCTTCCTTGTTTGGATTTTACAAAAGATTTGAATCCTGGAGAGTTCTGGTAAGAACCAGCAGCATGGCTCCTCCTGGGTGGATGTCCTGGGTTGGGTGAGGACAACTGGCCTTTCTGGGCAGGGAGGTATCTTGGGCCTGGCCTGGGATGCCAGTGGCTGAGACAAGGGAGAAATGCATGTCCCATGAGCTAGGCAGGGAAATCAGTAGCCTTTGGGATGGCTTTGCACATGGCTGGCAAGGGAGGCAGGAGGAGTCGGGGGCCACAGGCATCAGGCTCGGAGAGTGGGGCAAGAAGAGGACCCTGGGGCCCACTGAGCTTGTGAGGCTTTTGAAGAAACATCAGAGGCTCAGTGTGAGCCAGAAAGAGCTGGAGGAGGTCTGAACATTCACAAGGAGCTGATGAGCCGCTCAGAGCGGAGTTCTGGGCCAGCAAGTGGAGCTGTAGGGGCGGTCAGAGCATAGGTTTTCTGGAGGTGGGCAAAGGAGAGCAGGCCTCGGGCAGGAGGTCAGCGTGGGATGTGGGCCCAGGGCCGGGGTGGAGGTAAGCCTGCTTCACAGCCAGGTGCAGGGAAGCACGTCTCAGTAAAAACTAGATGCTGGACTTGAGAGTCAAAGGCGAGCTCCTGTTCAAAGGGAGGGGCTGTGAGGGAGCATTACCAGTTCCTCCCCCAAATCTGCAGAGCTCAGATCCCAATTTGTGCCACTAGATTCACTCACTTAGATCTGCTCCTCCTTGGGACACCAGCAGGTGATGAGCTGCCTTGCTCCAGAGCCTCTCTCTCCCTGCATCAGTCATCTCCAGTGCTGCACGTACCTCTGTCCAAGCCTGATTCCTGACACTGTGCCTACCCATCACCCTCCATCACTTCCTGGGCTGGGAGAAGGGTGTGATGTTTCCATGGTGATGCTGGACCACCCCCGTGCAGAAGCTTAATCACCAAGAAATTTTACTGATTCAGTGGCCCAGGGCTCTGTGTATAGGAGTAAAATGGGATTGTAAACCCCTCTGCCTCCCATGTATGTTTGTGTTCTCAGAGAAAGAATGTTGGAATTAGTGTCAAAATATCTGGGGTGAGTCAAGGCCCCACGTAGATGACTCTTCTGTTCTAACTTACTTGCCAGCGGGGTCCAGGAAACACACTGATTTCTGAGTCCATATCTAGGATCTCCATCCCCTGAAGGGCCACACATCCAGTTCACTGGTTCCAACCCACTTTACTGAGTCCCACTGACCAGAGTCCACCCTCATTCCACCCCAGTTTCTGTGCCTTGGGTCACACCTGTGGGAGATTCTAGCCAGGTGGAGTATCTCTGGCTTGTCTCCTCCCTGCCCTGCCTCGCCTGACACAGCCCCCGAGGAACTCCACCCTGCTCCCCAGTCGTCTCCTCCCAGCCTCATTCCTGCCTGGCCATCCTCAGCCCTGCTCAGCACAATGACAACGCGGCTTCCCTTGCTGGGTCACAGCCACTCCTCAGAGGCATCACGTCCTCATCTGACAGATGAGGAAACAGCCCAGATTTCACATCCAGAACACACTGCAGTCAACACTTAGATCAAGGCTTCTTAAATGCCAGCCTCTGTATTTCCCCACCTTTTCTTCCTCATCTCAGCCCTTAGCCATAAGAAGTTTTCAAAGGATAGTTCATCAGAAATGCAAAACATCATCCCAGGAACATTAACTGTCCGGGGCATTCTGTCTTCTCACTTTCTCATTATCTGTGATTTGATAAATTAAATGTGCGGTTTTAAGTGTTCGAAACTTCTGTGACAGTCAGTGCCCCGACACCTATTCCTGCATTCTCCTTTGCTAGCACACTCCTGAGATTGTACTGTACCTGGCCTCCCTTGCAGCCAGGGCTCAATTCTAGCCACTGAGAGAGAAACCCAGGTCTGCTCCAGGGCTGGGGTTGCTTTCCTGATACCGTGGTCAGATACAACTGCTGTCTTAGACTGACTTTCCAGGGACAGACTCAAGACTGAGAACCCTGTGCATGCAGGTTTACTGTGGAGGCTTTCGGGAGATGCACCTGGGACAGATGAGGGAGGCAAGATGGGGCAGTGGGAAAAGTTGGCTGGCAATGAGGTTGCAAGTGAGGCTGTGGCTGACACTGCAGGGAGCTCTGGAGCTGGTTGGCCCTGTAGCTGCCTTGCTTTGAGTCAAGTGGGCAGAGCCTTCGCCTCTCACTTCAGCCAGTAGTTCTTAGGCAGGGGTGAAGGCATCTGTAGCAGCTGCTCTCCCCAGCAGCTGTAGGGAATGCCTTAGCTTGAACAGGTGACCTGGGCAAGGTGCCACCACATCCACTACACTGCCACCTCCTCTTCCTGCCTGGGACAAGGACTTCACAGCCAAAGAGATGGCAAAAATAGAAGTCCAGATGCTGGCAGCTGTTCGACCAACACCAGCCACCTCTTTGTTTGAACTGCATAAGAAGTCCAAGATGACAAAATCCGTTCCCCACTGTGCTCAGGTCACAATACATGCAGCTGAATGCACTGCAGCCTGGTAGAAGTGAGCTTTCCCACCTTCCACTTCCTCCAAAGGTTCACCAGGGTCGTCCCTCCAAAGCCTGGTCCTCCCTCAGGCCTGATTCAGAGACTCTACGTCCACAATGGACCTGGAATTGGTCTTCTTCCTCCTACCTCCCAGGCCCTGCTCACGCCCTCACCACTGGGTATTGCAGAACCTGCATCCCAGAGTCAGGCAGCATCTCCAAGGATTTGGGCCAGTCTCTCAGCCATGGTCAGATTCAGTCCATCTCTGGCCCCAAATCCTTCCCTGCCCTCAGGATAAAGTACAAACCTTTTGGAAAGTGACCTCCCAGGCCTTAATTGCAGGTATGACCTTGCCATATGTCCAGCTGCATCTCCTGCTATCCGCATCGCCCAGCCCTGATGGTTCAGTGTCAGCACAGCCGCTGTGGCCAGCTCAGCCCTGCTGCTGCATCCGTGCACGCAGTGGACATTCTATTCCCTCTCCGTGGGAACATGAAGCCCTCTTCTTGTCTCTTCTTATCTACATGAAAAACTCTTGTTATCTTTTTATCTCAAAGTCTTTCTCAACCCCCCAGCCCTTCCATGCAGTTAATCATTGCCTCCTTGGGCACCTTTGCACCCGGGGTGCATGTTGTGCTGTGCTGCGTTACCCACTCATGCAGTGCTGGTCTCCCCCACAAGACTATGAGATTCCATGAGCAGAGGTTTGGTTCTCGGATGTTTTTATCATCTTTGCCCTTCCCTATGCCCAGCATCCTCCCCTGACCCCACCAACCTCAGCTCTGAGTGCTCTGCTCACACTGTTGACAGGAATGGGGACTTGCAAAAGCCATAGCCAGGCTACAGGGATGGATGACATGGCTGGCTCTTAAGCCCTCCCAGTCCTTACCCTCAACCCATGGTCTACATCTCAGGGGAAAAGGGGTGTTTTCTGCTTCTTTCCTTTTCTCCTTGGCCTGCACTATGGGGGATTAGTTCCTTTCACTGTAGCTTCCCATCTGTACAAAGAGGAAGAGACTGGCCCTGCCACCGCCAGGACCCGGTCCAGCTTTGGTGGCCCTTCAGGGCCATGCACCATGCACAGCCAAGGCTATCCTGGCTGTAGGGAAGGCTGGCCAGCTGAGGAAGGGCCCAGCTTGATTCCAGACCACCTCTGGCTCTGGGCCCAGCACTAGTAAGTGTTGACTTAAAAGGAAGAGTCTGAGGCAGAAAATATAAAGAGTTTACTTGAGCCAAAGTGAGGACAGTTGCCTGGAAGACTCAGACCCAAGTAAGCTTGGAAATGAGCTTCACTGGGTCTTTGTTACAAGCAGTTTTTTAAAGGCAAAAAGAGGGGACAAGAAGTGGGCTGATACAAATGCGTCAGGAATTCTCATTTGTTTATAGAAATAACATTGAGGCCAGGCACAGTGGCTCATGCCTGTAATCCCAGAACTTTGGGAGGCTGAGACTGGCAGATAACTTGAGGTCAGGAGTTTGAGACCAGCCTGGCCAACATGATGAAACCCTGTCTCTACTAAAAATACAAAAAAAAAAAATAAGCCAAGCGTGGGCAGCAGGGTCAGCTGCACAAACTGGCATCTCCAAGGGCCTGGAAGGCCTGGACAGGCAAGGTGAGTCCCCCCACCAGGGGAATTCTGGGTGTGTGGACAGCCAGCAGGCCAGAGCTGAGTGCAAAGAGCCAGCAAAGGGAGAGTCCCATCAAGGAACCACGGATGGTGTCCCCATCACAAAAGCACCACAGCATGAGAGACAATCTGGCAGAGAGAACTCCAGAGAGCCCCAGAGGCCCAGGGTTCAGCTTTTTCCCCAGCTCACTGGCCCTGGGTGGAGGAGAAGGGGTGGAGAGAGAGGGTGGGGCCAAAGAACGGTTCTTCTATTAAATAGAAAAAAAGGTAAAGTGAGAACGAGAGAAAAGCCCTCCATCGGCTGCCCCTTCTACTGAAGGTTTCTAAGCCTGGGTTGGGGAGGGGGATGTTTGGATTGGAAGATTGCAGCTTTGGTTTCAGACTGCACTGGATTTTCTAAGACCTGAAAAACAAAAACATTTCTTAATACCTGAGAGCCACGTGTGGCTACTGAGCCCTTGAGATGAGGCTAATCTAATTTCACATAGAGATGTGCTGTGGGTGTAAAATATACACTGAATGCCAAAGAATTGGCACAGAAAAATGTAACATATCTAAAAAATTCTTCTATTAATGTATATGTTTAAATGATAATGTCTTAGATATCTTGGGGTTAAATAAAATACTTATTCAAGCTTATTCCACCAGTTCTATTTTACTTTTCCTAATGAGCCACTAGAGCATGTAAACTTAAGTATGCAGCCGCTGTGGCTCAGGTCATCTTTCTCTTGGACACTGCTGCCATGAGGAGAGAGCTGAGATTTCTCCCAGGGCTGGAAGGAGGGCTCTGCTTGGCATTTAAGGGGGTGGCGTAGGAGAAGGAAAGTTACTTTCCCATTTTCCCAACAGACCATACCATGCATTGATGACATAGGCCATCAGAAGCAGCTGCTTGTGAATTTCCCACCAGCTCTTTACTTTACTGTTTGGATCAGTCACTGTTCTGGATGAAAGCATGGGCAGGTGGTCTGGTAATTCTTGGGTGACAAAAACTGGATCCAATGTTGAGTCTCCTTCTCTTCTTCTACCAGTCCCCAACCCCTGCTCCAGCCTGCTGCAGCCAAGGGGAGGCATGGTAGGCTGCATCACTCTTCTTCAGGCCTTCTTGTCAAAGCAATTCTAACCCTCCCAGTGTGGAAATAGGAAAGGGAGGACGGACCGGCGGTAGGCACGGTTTCACTTGGTGGGGTCTGCGGTGTGGTCTGGCCCTGGCAGAGGTGGAGGTGGCCTCTTTCTCAGACAAGTGTTCTGACTTCTGTGGAGATTCCCCCCCACCCTCATCCCGCCACCCTTGCCCTCCAGGTGCTGCACTGCAACCTTTGGGTGCAGACACTGAGGAGGGAGCAGGTGCTCTGATCAGCTTGGTTGCTTACTCCCTCAGCCCCTGGGCAGCCAGCCTCACCTCCAGCCCCTCAGATGGTCCCTTTCCACAGGAGCTGCCACCACCTCGGGCCACCTCACTCTCTTACCTGGGGTCTCCTTGATGTGAACATTTTGGTTCTTCTTTCCCATGATCCACTTGGGCTCCAACGTGAGAGCTGGCCGCCATGAATAGCCTGTTGTTCCTTCTCTGGCTTGTCCAAGCTTGGATCTGAGGCCAGTCCTATGTCCCTTAAGCTGCGCGGGTCCCAGTTAAACTCTTCAAGCAAGCTCCTTAATGCCTTTACTTCAGATGAAGTAGACCAGCTGCACCTCTCTCCCTCCCCTCGGGATGGATCCTGGCTCCCAAAAAGTTCTTTCTGAGGCCCACCTCTCAGCCTTCCCTCCCTTAATGAGAGTGAGTTTTGAGGAGCCCTGCGAAGCGTTTTCCCCAGTCCCTCCATGGAGATTTTGCAGGTGGTTGCCCCAGATGAAAAACACAATTAATCGCAAAGCCCTCTCGGGATATTTGACAGGAAAGGAGACGCTAATGTTGAGGAAAGTCAGAAGCACAGTGGATTTGCGGGTTCCCATGACAGCCGCCTGCCCACTTCTGCCAAAATCTCCCTTATAAGTGTATCCTAAAGCAGAGCTGCTCCGCGGCCATCTCCAATCTCCCTTTGTGGGCCTCATCAACCAGCAAGCGCGTGACACACCTGACGTCACGGGGCTGTGATCCAGCACATGGAGAGGGCTCAGCTCTCGGCAGGGCTCCAGTCTCTGTTACAGAACAATTTCGTTCCGCACAGCTGTGCACCTGCGCGGTAACACCCTCTGTGCTCTCAGATGGTCAAGTCGAGAACCCGGTCCTCAGCTTCTAATAGATTGTACTTGGCCCTCCTCCCTTGACACTAGAGGGGTCTAACCCTTCCTGAAACGTGGCGTCGTTATCTCTGGCTGCCTCCCCTGAACTTTCCGTTTAAGCATCTACTGCACACACGCAAAGCAAAAAGGACTCACTCCCTTTCATATGTATATATTTATAGAGTGTATCTGAACATCTTTCCATGTGGTTGTAGTGTAGTGTACACATTGTAGTGTTTCCTCATAATGGATCCCAGAATCCCTACAAGGCAGGTGTAATGAAACCCCCTCCCAGTCTGGCTTAAGGCAACCTGTTTCTATTACAGTCGTTTAAAAAGCAGCGAGCGAAGCGGGCTCTGGCCAGTAGCCTTCGATAAGCCCTGGATGTCTTGCTCTGTGCCCAGCCTGTGCCCTGACCGCCCGCCTGACCTAGGGCTGCCAGTCCCCCAGGGTCACCACCACCAGCTTCCCCTCTGCACTGCCCATCCCTCTCCTCCCTGTCTCTGAGTCACTATGGCACAGGAAGGTTTAGAATAAAGTACAGAATTATTTGAGAACTAGCCAAACCCCAAATAATATTAATTCTTCATGTAAGTTCGCACATAATTCACAAATTCTAGGTGTCTTGTCACGTTTAAAAGAAATTGATCCTAGTGGCTTTTCTTTCCTTCTTTTCTTTTTTTTTCTTTTTTTTTTTTTTTTTTTTTTTTTTTTTTTTGAGACGGATTCTCGCTCTCTCGCCCAGGCTGGAGTGCAGTGGCGCAGTCTCGGCTCACTGCAACCTCTGCCTCCCGGGTTCACGCCATTCTCCTGCCCCAGCCTCCTAAGTAGCTAGGACTACAGGTGCCCACCAACACGCCCGGCTAATTTTTTGTATTTTCAGTGGAGACAGGGTTTCACCGTGTTAGCCAGGATGGTCTCGATCTCCTGACCTCATGATCCGCCCTCCTCAGCCCTCCTCGGCCTCCCAAAGTGCTGGGATTACAGGTGTGAGCCACCGCGCCCGGCCGGCCCCGTAGTGCCTTTTAAATTTTTTTTCCATGTGTTCACTTCCGGGTCTGGGGTCGATCCAGATGCCCGAGGCAATAGAATGCTTGGCCTCCGGATAAGCGAGGCGCCCTTTGCGTTCATTCCCGGCTGCATCTGTGGCGACCACAGCGGCTCGGGCGGCGACTCTCCGGCCAGCGGCGGCGGTAGGAAGCACCGGCGGCAGTGTAGGGACTGAATCCGAGCCTCGCTGCGTTACCTCACTCTCTCGCTCGTTCCCCTCTACCTCACTCGCCAGCTCCCTGAGTGGTTCGCTTTCCTCGTTCGGCCGCCCGCGGGTGAGATATGCGGCCGCCACTGCCTCCTCCGGAGCTTACTGACAGGCTAGGGTCTCAGCATGCGCCCCGGACCGACCCCGCTGCTGGTGGCTGCGCCTCTGAGGGAAAAAAATTATACGCAAATAAATATGTGGCAATTAAGCTGGAGCCCATGAAATCAAAGCACCACAGCTACATTTGGAAAACAGATTCTATAAGCAGTTAGGACCTGGAGATTGTGTACCTCAAGTTTACTATTTCTGGCCTTGTGGTAAATACAATGCTATGGTGCTGGAACTGCTGGGACCTACTTTGGAATATTTGTTTGACTTGTGTGACAGAACATTTTCTTTTAAAACACTTCAGGTGATAGCTCTACAACTGATTTCTCTCATGGAATATGTCCATTCAAAGAACTTGATATACAAAGATGTAAAACCTGAGAACTTGTTAATAGGACGACCAGGAAACAAAGCCCAGCAAGTTATTCATATTATAGATTTTGGTTTGGCAAAGAAATATATTGATCCAGAGACAAACACATACCATACCGAGAACACAAGTGCCCTATGGGAACAGCTAGATATACGAGTGTAAACACACATTTAGGAAAAGGACAAAGTAGAAGAGATGATTTAGAAGCTTTAGGTCACATGTTCATGTATTTTCTGAGAGGCAGTCTTCCTTGGCAAGGCTTAAAGGCCGACACACTAAAAGAGAGATATCAGAAAATTGGAGATACAAAATGGGCTACACCAGTAGAAGTGTTAGGTGAAAATTTTCCAGAAATGGCAACGTATCTTCGTTATGTAAGAAGGTTAGACTTTTTTTAAAAACAAAACCAGACTATGACTGCTTACGAGAGCTTTTTACTGACTTGTTTGATTGAAAAGGATATATATTTGATTATGAATATGACTGGATTGGTGAACAGTTGCCTACTCCAGTGGGTGCGGTTCAGCAAGATCCTACTCTGTCATCAAACAGGGAAGCACATCAACACAGAGATAAGATGCAACAATCCAAAAACAAGGTTGTAAGTTCTACAAATGGAGAGTTGAACACAGATGATCCCACCGCAGGACGTTCAAATGCACCCATCACAGCCCCTACTGAAGTAGAAGTAATGGATGAAACCAAGTGCTGCTGTTTTTTCAAATGAAGGAAAAGGAAAACCATACAGCGCCACAAATGACTCTGGACACCGACAGATCCTGGGGAGTTACTTACATGTTCATCTGCTGTCTTGTGATTAAAATAATCTCTGTAGGTGGAACAGGAATTAAAAGAAATCAAAGAATGTGTAAGCAAAAAACTCAGTTGTATGTAAGAAAACCCAGTTCCCCTTTAGGAAGAGAAAGAGCTGGAGTCCTTTAAAATAAACTGCCTGTTTTTCCTTCTGTGGCTAGTGAGCCTTATCTCTCCCTTTCCCAGGCATTGTGAAGACCCTGTTTCTCTAGCTGCACAGCGCAAGGTCACTAGACAGATCATCTCAAGTCGTAAAAGATGTTGTTCCTTGAAAAGTAAGAAATAATGTAATGCATGTCTTAATTGAATAACTGTCTTTTCTCGCTTCTGTAATGTGCTTCCCCCTGCACAGATCTCCCCCCGTTCCACGAAATGCTTAAAAGGTAGCTTGACTCTTTGTTCAGGGCTCAGTCCTTTGGATGTTTATCCGACTGGGTTGGTGCACCTAAATAATTAAATAATTCCTCCTCAACCCCTTGGTCTCTCTGATTCCTTAATTATCCCACAGCATAGTGACCAAATATATTTTCAAGGACTCACTCTTAGAAAAAAAAAATGTCATACTTTCATGCTTCGTTCTGTGGTTGGCTCATATTCATTTTTTTTTTCCCAATTTAACTTTTATGGAAGCTTTAAAGTTTTGTCAAAACATGAGTGCTTTGCCCATCAATGAATGGAATGGACCAATGAGGTGGTATTGATGAATATAGTTCTATAGAACATTTTTCAGAAGTTCTTCTGTTGTAGAAAGCAGTACAGTATCTTAAGTGTCAACCAGTTATATATCTAATCTGGTTTTTTATAACTTCTGTAAGAGCATAATTGAACAGGATTTTTTTTTCTCAGTGGACAATACAACAGAGAAAACAGAGTTGCCCAAATATTTAAAAGAAGTTACTCCTTGAGAAGTTCACATTTTCAGCCATCTTCATTGATTTCAGTATTACTGATGGTACTGTTATTCATAAGTCATATTAACATTCTGTCTGTGAAATCATGGTACAGTCACTGCCCAGAGGTACGGAGGAAAAAGCAGTATGGGTTCGGTAGATGGTAGTGGTAAAATTAATCTTAAGTAGTGTGGTAAATATGTGCTCTGCTTTTTTTTTTTTTTTTTTTTT